>NC_036251.1:13733862-13734668 GCF_002742605.1 Olea europaea var. sylvestris
GGATTTGTGTTAAGGAATATAATTCTATACGGAGTAAAGATAAAAATATAAATCAACTTATAAGATTTTAAACTATTCCTCTTAAGTTAACATTTGAAGATTGACCCCTAGTTTTAACACAGTATCAGAGCCTATTAAACAGCGATTCAATCCGATTAAGACCAATAAATGAACATACCAACTTTAAAATTGGTCTGCTCAAACTATCCACCATCTTGTGTGGGCATGTCAAGGGATATAATCTCATATCGAATAAACATGAAAATTTAAATCAATTTATAAAGTCTTGAATTACTTTTCTTAACAAAGATGACCTTTTAAGATGAACTCCAAATCTTAACATGTGAAAATAATGAGAAAATAATTTTTTGAGGTTTTAAAAACATTTATAAAGTCGTTTCTTTCTGTGTCTCTTACAATGCTATTACGAAATATCATACTGTTTAAACTCATATTAAAATGGTACTAACAATGACAACACACAAATTACTGCAGGTAAAATTTCGGATAACAGCAATGGCGATTTAGCAAATGATTTTTATCATCGTTACAAGGTAATTTTTTCCTTTTAATTCTCAGTACTTAGTCATTTTACTTCATATAAATGTGATTGTTTTATTTAAATTAGGCTCCCGTTTTACAACCATTAAAAAAAATTCTTTTTTATTTTTTCAAGCTTACTTTCAATCACACATTTTTAAAATAAAATATTCTGCACATAAATTTTTTTTTTTTTAACTCATATTCTCCAAAATATCACTATTCTACAACTCATTAATAAAAAAAATCTAATTTAAATGCTTGTC
>NC_036251.1:13737580-13754078 GCF_002742605.1 Olea europaea var. sylvestris
CCCCCCCCCCTCTCTCTCTCTCTCTCTCTCTCTCTCTCTCTCTCTCTCTCACTCACACACACACACTCACTCACTCATTCTCTCTCTCTGCTCTAAATTATATACTTAATGAGTTTCATATATGAAATGGATAGGCATACAACCTTTCGCCACAATATATCATTGGGATCTTCCTCAAGCCCTGGAAGATGAGTATGGTGGCTTTCTAAGTCCTCGTGTTGTGTAAGTAATCAAATTCTATGTACTCGTTGAGTGGACTTCAAAATCAAGATTACCCTAAACGCTTAAAATAGATTACTATTTATCTACTAATGAGATAAATTGAAATTTTGATACTGTCAAAAGTCTAAGCAAAATTAGGACTTTACTATCCGAGTTCATCAAGATCTCCACAAAAATTATTGATTGAAATTTAAATTTTGAAATAGACAGTCCACTTGTTGACATCATGTCAAACAACAAAACAATCTTAGTGTTTTTCGAATATATAAACCTATATCAAGTGTTAGTCACATCGTATATTTGAACAAGAGAATCATTAAAATTGATTCTAATTTTTTCTTTTCCCGGCAGGGATGATTTTAAAGATTTTGCAGAGGTTTGTTTCAAAGAATTTGGTGATAGGGTTAAGTATTGGTCGACCATGAATGAGCCATATATATTCATAGTAAATGGTTATGACTCGGGTGCAATGGCTCCTGGACGTTGTTCTTCTTGGATGAACAATGACTGTCCTGTCGGCAACTCCGCCACAGAGCCTTACATTGTTGCTCACATCATGCTCCTTTGCCATGCCCAAACAGTCAAATTATACAGGCAAAAGTACAAGGTATGTACAAAATTTATGTTTATAGGGCTTGTTTGATCCCCATTTTTCCAAAAAATATATTTTGTAATAGTGCTATGATGGAGCATGTACGATTAAAAAATAAAGAAAAGTTCTAAATTTACGTGTAATATTATTTTATGAAAACATATGTGACTCCGGGTAGGATAGTAATTATCCTATTGGCTTGTTGTAGTAGATGATTTGCAAGAAAGAAACGAAAGAAAAACGTCCAAAAACCAAAGAAAATACTCTGAAATCAACTCAATATTATTAATAATGCAAAATGACCAAAATTAACCCACAAGTCGGATTAAATGGCTGCAAAATACGAAATTATAGAAAAATTACAAAAAATAGCAAAATCCCAAAATTACACCAGAATAAAATATTAAGTAAAAGAAGTAAGTTGCCAAAATTTTGGCTCAATTCAAGTTTTCTAACATATGAAAAAAGGGAAACGAAATATTACTATAAATAGCAAAAAATAACTAAAAATTGAATTTTGGAAAGGAAAACAGCGGATTTTGGGCTCGAAATTGATGCCCACCAAGCATAGGTGGGTGGCCACGACGTGCGTGCCGAAGAGAGCTTTCCAGATTAGGGTTATAATAGCGATTCTAATAACCGTAGCCAAAGTTATGGTCAAATTACCAAAAACGTGTCAAATTCCCCAAATTAAGGAAATTATTGCGATTCACTTCCCATCTTTGTGCCGATCCACAATCTTATGGTATCTCAGCGCCATCATCATGTTATCTGACAAATCAGCATCACTCGACTCGAATCCTCCTGCATCAGTTGCCCCGGGTTGGAAAGAACTCGCACTCGAGTTCACAGTAGTTTCATCGGATTCCACAAAACAAGGGCTTAGGTGTTTCACATTAAAGATGTCAGAGGTCTTCAAATGGCTAGGGAGGCGCAACTTGTAAGCATTATCATTGATCTTCTGCAGCACTTCACAAGGTCCAATCTTCTGCTTATTTAGCTTATTGTACTCCCCAGCTGGAAAATGATCACGAGTTAATACTGCCCAAACAACACCTGGCGTTGATGACTATCTGCTTGAGCCTTGTACTTAGTATTATTATCCTGTATGGACAGCTTCACCTGCTCATAGATACCCCGAAGATGCTCAGCCATCTCAGCTTGTTATTGAAGCGACCCACACGTGGAATTGAAGTCAAATCAGGTACCCCGGATGGGTTCCGACCATAGACAATTTCGAAAGGACTCAATCCGATGGTTCTATTCCTCGACCGATTATAAGCAAACTTTGCTTGAGGTAATGCCAAATCACATTGCTTCGGTTTATTCCCTACCAAGCTTCTCAAAAGATTTCCCAAACTTCGATTCACCACCTCGATCTGACCATCTGTTTGGGGATGGTATGCACTGTTAAAATTCAACTTCGTTCCAAGTTTCTTCCATAAACTCCTCCAGAAATGACTCATAAACTTAGTGTCACGGTCAAAAGTAATTGACCGTGGAACACCATGTAAATGCACAATCTCTCTAAAATAAAGATGAGCAATCCGATTAGCATCTATTGTCTGCTGGCAAGCCACAAAATGAGTCATCTTTGAAAATTTATCAATCGCAACAAGAATGGAATCCATCGTCCTCTGTGTACGAGGTAAGCCTAAGACAAAATCTATGCTGACATCAAACTAAGGAGCTTCAGGTACGGGTAACGGCGTGTACAATTCAGCATTAGTAAGAGCTCCTTTAGACTGCTGACATACATAACACCGCTCCACATAATGCGCCACATCACTACTCAACTTGGGCCAGTAGTAATCAGAAGAGACCAATGCCAATGTCTTGTCTCGCCCAAAAATGTCTTTCGTTATGAAGTTCACTAATTATTTGCTGCCTTAGTGAACAATCCGGAATGCATAACTGCAATCCACGAAACAAGTAACCATTATGTAAAACAAAATCTTGTCGGTGATTATCACTTACCTCCCAA
The DNA here is from genome assembly GCF_002742605.1 of Olea europaea var. sylvestris. Lineage (NCBI taxonomy): Eukaryota > Viridiplantae > Streptophyta > Magnoliopsida > Lamiales > Oleaceae > Olea > Olea europaea. Next base: position 13,740,379 of record NC_036251.1, read on the forward strand.
ATTATCTTCCCAAATGAAGGATCTGCAACATACATATCAAGAAATGCCTCGAATCTGACAATCTTGGTGCTCATGGTGGTGAGGAGTAATGTACGATGGCTTAATGGATTTGCTACTCTATTCAAATTCCCTGCTTGATGCCTTGTAAACTTCTGCAAGTACGCCACCCACTTTGCATGTCGCCTGCTCAGCTTGTGCTGACTATTGATGTACTTTAAGGCCTCATGATCAGTAACAATGATGAACTCCCTCTGTACTAGGTAATGACGCCAATGCTTCAAAGTCTGAACTATGACATAGAACTCCAGGTCATAAGTGGAATAATTTTTCTTCGATCCCGACAGCTTCTCACTGAAAAGGGCTACTGGACGCCCTCCTGACTCAGAACACCACCAATACCAACTCCAGACGCATCACAATTTACCTCGAACACCTTCTCAAAGTCCGAAAGTGCTAAGACTGGGGCCTCCGTCATCTTCTGCTTAACCAACTGAAAGCTAGCCTCCGCCTCCTCGGTCCATTGAAAATCACGCCCTTTAAGGCACTCTGTGATAGGAGCAATCAAGGTACTGAAGTTTCTGATGAACCGACGACAAAAGAATGCCAATCCATGGAAACTCCTGACATTGTGTAAAGTTTTTGGCTTGGGCCAATTCAAAACTGCCTCAATTTTTGATTGATCTGCATGAACACCATCAGTAGACACAACAAAACCCAAAAAAGTTACAGAAATTGTGAAGAAAGAACATTTATTCTGATTGATGAATAAGCGCTTCATCCTCATTACATCAAAGACAGCACGAAGATGATTAAAATGTGACTCCCATGTTGGACTATAAATAAGATTGTCGTCAAAATAGACTACCACAAACTTTCCCATGAAAGGCCGTAAAACCTGATACATAAACCTCATAAAAGTGCTGGGTATGTTGGATAGTCCAAAGGGCATGACCATTCACTCGTACAATCCATGCTGAGTCTTGAACGCGGTCGTCCACTTCTCTCTAGGCCTGATTCTGATTTGGTGGTATCTGCTTTTAAGGTCAATTTTTTAAAAGAATTTAGAACCAGACAATTGATCCAACATGTCGTCCAGGTGGGGAATTGGAAACCTGTACTTCATTGTAATCCTGTTAATTGTCCTGCTGTCAACACACATACGCCACGACCCATTTTTCTTCGGCACTAATAGAGCAGGAACTACACAAGGACTCATACTCTCATGAATGTAGCCCCTTTCCAATAATTCTACCACTTGTCGTTGCAACTCTTCAGCTTCCTTGGGACTGAGGCGATATGCTGATCGATTTGGTAGACTCGACCCCGAAATAAGGTCGATCTGATGTTGAATGTTCCTCATAGGTGGTAATTCTGGAGGAAGATCATCCGGCATCAAGTCAGAAAACTCCATCAATAGTTGTTGCACTTCTGCTGGTAATTCTGAATCCACATTCGCTACACTATTTTCACGAGTCATTAAAGTATAAACTATTTTTTCACGCCCAACCTCAACCAAGAACCTGGACATAGAAAGTAGATTGGTGTTATTAACTACCGGGGCAAGGATGTTTTCTTCCCTGCGAGGCGCCAAAATAATCTTCTTCCCTTTGATGCTAAGAGAATAAGTATTCTTCCGCCCATCATGGATAACGCTATGATCATATTGCCAAGGTCATCCCAACAAATATGACATACGTCCATTGATACCACATCACACCAAGTATTATCAAAATATTTTTTTCCAATTGAAAAAGACATTAAGCACCGTTTTTCTACTGTTACCTCACTGCCTTTCAGTCAAGACAATTTGTATGGTTTGAGATGACGATCCATCTTCAGTTGCAGTTTCTCGATAGCCTCCTCAAACACTACATTCTCACAATTGCCACTATCAATTATCAGCTTGCAGAATCTATCAACAACTGTGTAAGTTGTGTGGAAAACGTTGGTCATCAACCAATCATCCCTTGAATCGCCCTTGGGAGTCAGCAGGCTCTTTCGAACAACCAGGGTCTCCTGGCCATCTCCATATAGCACGTCCTCATCTTCACCATCATCATACACAGGCTCTCCAACTTCCTCGAACTTCTCTATCCTATCCTCCTCAATTAGAAAATTTTTAATCTTCTAACCAGCAGGCTTCCTGCAATTAGTCGCCCTATGCCCCTATTCACCACACCTGAAACACTTAATACTTGAGCTGGAATTGTCCTGTTGTGGCTGATAAGCAGGACGAGATTCTTGAAGGCGAACTGGCTGACTACCTTCACCTATGACCATTGGCCTCCTACTCTGCTATTTCTACACTGCAATCGCTCACTGATATGCCTCAGAAACGTCCACAATGAATGAAGGCTAAGAACATCCTGCAGGACCGGCCTTAATCCCTCCAAATACCGTGCTACCATCTGCTTCTCCGTCTCAGATAAATCATTCTGAGCCACTAGCTGATAGAATTCCTCAGTATAATCATTGACTGATCTTGCGCCTTACCTCAGTGAATGGAGTCTCTGAAACAAGATTTGAGTATAGCCGAAAGGGAGGAAGTGCCCTTTCATCATCTTCTTCATCTTCTCCCAGTCAGTAATTCTAGATTTCCCCTGTCGCTCCCATGAACGCTTCAATTGTTCCCACCATGCAGATGCTCTACCTTTGAGTTTGATGGCGACCAGTTTTACGTTGACACAATCTGGAACCTCCTTATATTCAAAAATCCACTCCACTTCATTCAGCCAATCAATAAATCCTTCAACCTGCAACGTACCAGAAAACTCGGGCAGATCCACTTTGAAACAAAGATCCACATGACGATCCTCCCGTCCACGATGCTCCCAAACTCAAGCACGATGGTGATAGAGGTTTTCGAAACTGGTATCGGAATCCTGACCCTCCACATCATGATTACCAAACTCCTGCTCAGCCAAACGTTGGGTTAACTCTGCAATTTGTCTCTGTAAATCTTCAATCGTCACATCCTGAATATTACGATCACAGTGTGGGACTTTCTCAATCAGAACCCGCCCTTGACGACCACGACCACGTCCACCAACCATTATAACTGATGGAATTTATCTCCCAAGAAGATGCTGACGCTCTGATACCAACTGACGTTGGGTAGGATAGTGATTATCCTATTAACTTGTTATAGCAGATGATTCGCAAGAAAGAAACAAAAGAAAAACACCCAAAAATCAGAGAAAATACTCTGAAATCAACTCAATATTATTAATAATGCAGAATGACCAAAATTAACCCACAAGCCAGGTTAAATAGCTGCAAAATATGAAATTATAGGAAAATTGCCAAAAATGGCAAAATCTCGAAACTACACCAGAATAAAATATTAAGTAAAAGAAGTAGGTTGCAAAAAATTTGGCTCAATTCGAGTTTTCTAACATATAGAAAAAGGAAAATGAAATATTACCATAAATAGCAAAAAATAACTAAAAATTGAATTTCAGAAAGAAAAACAGTGAATTTTGGGTTTGAAATTGACGTCCACCGAGCATAAGTGGGTGGCCACGACGTGCGCGCCGACGAGAGCTTTTCGGATTAGGGTCATAATAGCGATTCTGATAACCGTAGCCAAAGTTATGGCCAAATTACCAAAAACGTGTCAAATTTCCCCAATTAAGGAAATAATTGCGATTCACTTCCTATCTTTGCGCCGATCCGTCATCTCATGGTATCTCAGTGCCATCATCGTGTTATCTGACAAATCAGTATCATTCGACTCGGATCCTCCTGCATCAATGTGTGATTGAAAGAGGGTTAAATCACTATTGAAAATCGTATTTTGAAAAAAAAAAAAAAAAAAAAAAAAAAGGGCCAAAACCAATTTAAAAATAATTTTTTAAAAAAAAAAAAAAAAAAAAAAAAAAAAGGGCTAAGTTTGAAGTAAAAAAGGTGAAAGTTCTACAAGCTACTACAGTGAAAGCTTCAGAGAGTCACATTCCCTCCCTTGTGTATTTATGCACGAGAAACGGAAATAATGACAATGGCACGTTGATTAACTCTTTTGCATAGCTTAAGAGGATGTGTTTTAATAACCGAAGAACTTAGTAATTCAAATATTCTCCTCTTTACTCCTCTCTCTGTCAAATATTTGTTACAATATAGAAATATAGACACATAGTTGAATGGAATTTGAGGTTTGAGCACTAGACAAACCACGGGTAGACCCTTTCAAGAAAAACTGGGGCAACCTCCTAAAAGCTCGTGACTAACCCAACTCTAAATGTTAACCTAATCCTACTTGTGCCAATAAAGACTCCTCTATAATTTGTGTAGCATGTAATACTAGACTTGTCACGACTATGACAAAAAAAATAAATTGTTTTCTATGTTATTTCAGTGCTATAAAAATCATTTTACTAAACAAACCATAAATATGTTCATTTGTATTTACATTTTTTGGATCAATATTTAATTACTTGTACATATCACATATGCACAAGTATCTACTAGTAGTTATGTAATATTATTGATGTTACATATATAGCTGCACCAGAAAGGCGAAATTGGCATAGCTCTTGTGTCTCACTGGTTTGTGCCATACTCGAAAAGCCAAGCTGATAAGAAAGCAGCTCAACGAGCCCTTGATTTTATGTATGGATGGTAAGTACAATGTTAAAAATTGAAGCTAGATAAACGCTAACACTATGTTTGTTAAGGAGTTCAAAAGTACTCAATGGTATAAACAAAGAAAGAACTAAATTTTATTTGCGACACTATGTAGTCCTACTCAATATTCTATTGAAGATAAAATGACGAGTCCCTATTCTTTAATATTGTCCAACAATAACCCTGACCTCCTTCCCAGAGAACGTTCTCTTGCCATATAAATAATAGGTTCTATTGTGGACAGGAAATCAATTTCATGACAGCAATATTGTATTCTTGGTAAACTCTTAATAATATGAATATTCTTATGATGTTTTGAAGGTTTTTGGAGCCATTAACATATGGAGATTATCCAAAAAGCATGCGCGATCTTGTTGGAAAACGCTTACCAAAGTTCACACTCGAAGAAGCTATGATGTTGAAGGGCTCCTTTGATTTTTTGGGACTCAATTACTATACTGCAAATTTTGCTGCTGATCTTCGTTCTTCCAATACTGTTAACAAGAGCTTCTCAACAGATTCTCAAACTAAGCTTACAAGTAAGCTTATAGATTACCAAAAAATAAAAATGCTAATCACTATTATCAAGTTTATTTTCTCAAGATATTCATTATAATATGGAATATATTTCAATTTCGTACATAACATTTCACCTTGTACTTCCATTTCCTCCTATTTTGCAGCTAAGAGAAATGGAAAATTCATTGGTGATCCGGTATGCTACTTTAATAAATTTTATGAGAAAATTATGACAAGTACCCGTAATTTGATTGATATTTTTTAAAAATTTTGTACCAATTATCAGACTAACGTGACAAAAAACTGATCTCATTATGTTTTTATGATTTATTCTAACTAATAAACAGACAGATGTAAGTATCTTTTATGTGTATCCAAGAGGGCTTAGAGATGTTCTTGTCTACACCAAGCAAAAGTACAAAAATCCAACTATTTATATCACAGAATGTGGTGAGAGAAATATTTACTGACTCAATATTTGAATTTTTTTCAATGTCATTTTTCATAGCCTTTATGTGATTCTAAATATTTGGAATTACTGTTAGGAATGGGCGATGCTATTGATTCAGTAAAGCAAGGGACCAATGATCCAAAAAGGATAAATTTTTACCGCCGTCATCTTTTAGCCGTTAAGCAAGCTATTACGTAAGTATATTTTTACCTTTCATCTTTGAGTTTACCAATTAATTTGCATGCGTACGGGAAATTTATACACAATAAATTTGATATATTAGAATTGATAAAATTAAACAAGATAATTAATTACTTTTCACAAATTTATTTTCTATAATTGTCTTCAATTCAGCAAATAAAACATATTCAAAGAATTTAAATACACATTGGTGCAATGGCACATTCATTAATTGTTTAATGGAAATCTAATGATTATCTCTAACAAAGCAAAAGTTAAACCAAATCAGATATAAATTATTTAAACTGACCAAGTTGTTTCAACTTTTCTTTTCTTTAATGTAGCTGGTCTCAAATGAAAGAATGATAATTTATACTGTGATCCTTTTGTAGGGATAAGGTTGACGTGAAGGGCTTCTTCCCATGGTCATTTTTAGATAATTTTGAATGGGGTTCTGGATACACTCAAAAGTTTGGTTTAGTTTACGTGGATCGCTCAGATGGACTAAGAAGATATCTCAAGAATTCAGCCCTTTGGCTCAAGAAATTCCTTCAGTAGTTCAACTACGATTGTATGTTTCAAAAATATCTTTTAATTGATATTCTGAAAATAAAGACGTCATGAGCCCCATCATGTTGAATTGTGAAATGAAATAATCGTATTAAGTATAGATAAGTTATCTTCAAAATTTTCTGCAATTTTGATCCTAGAAATGATAAAATTTGAGAGGCACAAAGAGGTGCTTTAAGACTCGAAAAGTGAAATATGGAAGGATTGACAATACCGGAAGCATGAAGGTTTTTGGGCAGCTGCTATGGTAATTTTAGTTATGCTCTAAAAAAGTTTACATAAATGATAGGATTGTAGTTACTTGCCTCTTGTTCCTTATGTTAAATGTATACTTTCATGGAGGTAAGGAAATTGTTCAAGTGTGATCCCAATTCCCTTGGATATTGATAATTTGGTTGACGAGATGTTGAAGAAGTTTAAAGATGGATCAAGTACAAAAAAGCGTCGTATTTAACCTCGCTATGCACCCATCTCTCGCTCAAGTACTCAAAATAGAGAGCTCACCGTTCAATGCCCATAAGGCCACTGCTAGAGCACAGATGTTTATTCGGGCTATCCTGTTTTTCGATTTTGATGAATTCTTCCATTTAAAACACTATAACTAGTATTATATATATACTCCACGACTCGTTTGCTCTTCTAGTTATTAAAATCGAATCGGACAAATCAATCCGTATGGTGCTTCTGTTTGAGCTTATTAATTGGACAAGTAAACAAAGGAATCGATCAATAACTAGGTACCACTCAAAATGTATCCGAGCCAGATGGGTTTAAGAGGAATTGGACTCAATTCAATATTTGAATCGGATGGTTACCAAAGTACAATGTCAAATTTTTATCAATTTGCAAAGGGACTAATTCGAACCTTGGCTTCTTACCTGAAATTTCGGGTCCTTGATCATTTTGGAAATTGGTGAACCTTTATAATGTGATCCTATATGTGTGTGTGTATTATGGTTAACAAAGGGCAATTAATCTTCTATTTGTAGTGGCAGTGATTTGAACCCTAATGTTCAAGGTTAAATTTCACTTCCTTGACCATTTAGGAAACTGGTAAACCTTTATTATGTAGTGTGATGCAAACATATATATTTAGATTTAGAAAAATTTATTTATTTATTTTTTTGGTTTTAAAAATATATTTTAGTTAAATTATGATCTAACACCCATCGGCTCAACCACCAACTCACCGGTTGAACCACTAATTCAGTGACCCGATGATTTTCTCGGATAGACTACTTAGTCGAATCTAATAATTATGCTTCATATAGTTAGAAAATATCAAAATTTGATTGAGTATCAAATCATGTAATAATCCATATTTTGATATAGTGGAGTTTCCTTCTCACTTCGTGACTTTTTTCATCTTGAGTTTCCATGTAAAATCTTGTGTTCTTGACTTTGGGTTTATTTTTATATTGCCATATTATTTCATTATTCACTAACAAACTAGTATCAGAGCCATGTTGATCTTTTGTTATGGCAACAATGAAATATGACATACCATTATTGGATCGCAACATGAAGTTTTCACTATGGCAAGTAAAGATGCAAGCCGTGTTCAGACAAGTGGGTTTGGTCGATGCCTTGTTAAGGTTTGACGAAATACATTTTACTTGGATATAAGAAGAAAAATAGCAGAGGGATCGAAATTTCCTATCACAAATTTATCTCTATCTTTCGAATCAGATTCTTCAAGATGTTCTTAAGTAGAAAAGTATCGACTACATTGTGGTTGAAACAGGCATAGCTTCGTATGATAAAGAGTTATCTAATAAGTTACACTTGAAGCAGTGCTTGTATTCTCACCACATGACTAAAGATATGTCTATTGAGGATCACTTGACCATTTTAAAGAAATTGTAGCACGTCTTGAGATTATGGAGATTAAATATGAAAAGAAGGTTCTTGGATTGATTTAGTTTTGTTCACTGTTGCTTCCATATAAGAATTTTAGAGGCGCTATTCTCAAAGATCATGATACTCTCAGATTGATGAGGTCTATGATACTTTACTATCAAAGAATATAAAGTATCTTGTAGTTGGATAAGAGGGTTAGGGAACACGCTTGGTTATTTGTAGGATGACTCAAGATAGGAATCTTGGTGGTAATATGAGGGACAGATCAAAGTCTAAACATAGAGAAAAAGTATGTCACTTTGTAAAATGAATGAAAACATTTGAGCTGACTGCTACAAAATTGCATAATAGGAGTAAAACGGTAGTTACTAAAGATAATGGAAAGCAAGATGAAGAAATAGGAGAAGCTAGTGTTATAAAAGATGGTCAAAGTGAAGGAAAGTTTCTGATGATTTTTTAAGGTAATTTCAAACCTCGTGAGAATTGGATTCTTCATTCAGCTTATACACTCCATACGTGTTCCAATCAAGACTAGTTTACAATATATAAAGTGATTTCGAGAGGAATTGTGATTATAAAAAACAATGGGCCTTTAAAATAGCTAAAATTAGATTAGTCAGGATTAAGATGTTTGACGTGGCTATCAGGACAACCAGTGATATGATGCACATTCCAAATCTAAAGAGAAATCTCATAACCTTAGATACCCTTGATTTAAATGGATAAAGGTATACTAGGGAAGGTGGAATTCTGAAGGTCAACAGATGTACTTTTATTACGATGAAAGTTCCACTGTTACAGAGGATGCAGCTATCACCACTTTTTCTTTGTCAGATGAAGAAGTAACTAATTTTGGCATATACGTCTTTGGTATATGAGTGAGAATAGGATGGCTAAATTGAGTAGAAGATCACTTCTTAATGGGCAAAGTACTATAAAGTTGAGTTCTTTGTACATTGTGTTTTTGAAAAATAGAAGAGGGTCAAATTTATTAAAGGGGGTCACAATACAAAGAGAGTACTTGATGCCTTCTAAAAGAAGTGCATATTATTTGTTGACAATAGTTGATGATTTATCTAGAATAGTTCTTAAAATAGAAGAATGTTTTGTTTGCTACCTTCAAAGAGCATAAAACTATGATTGAGAAGAAGATTGAAAAGTAGTAAAACTTCTCTGCACAGATAATGGATTAGAGTTTGTTTGAATGAATTCAATAGTTTCTGCAAGTCAGAAGGTATTTTGAGGCACCTAAAAGTGTGTGGTACTCTACAATAGAATGGTGTGGCGAAACAGATGAATAGGACTTTGATAAAAAAGTTCAACATATGCTTTCAAATGTTGGGTTGCTTAAGAGATTTTGGGTTGAAGCTACGTCTACAACTTTTTCCTTATTAAATTTTCACCCTTAATTGCTATTGAGAAAAGACTCCAGAAGAGGTATGGTCAGGTACTCTTCCAAATTACTCAGATTTGAAAAGAGTTGAGTGCCCTGCGTATGCTAATGTAGATAATGGAAAATTATAGCCAAGGTCTAGAAAATGCATTTTTCTTGGTTATAAATCCAGTGTTAAGGGATATAAACTTTGGTGTCCAAAAATAAATAATGTAGTGATTAGTAGGGATGTTATATTTGATGAACATGCAATGGGTCAAAAGTTCCTCTAAAAGATTTTGGTAATACAACTAGTAAAAACAAAGTACCTAGGTGGAGTTTGGGATCTAAGCTAGAGTCTTCAATTGTCTAGTCTAAAAGTGAAAGAGAGTACCACTTTGACACTCGTAGCGGTATCACAGTATTCGATTACTAAAGATGAACCTAAAAGAGATATTAGACCTCTACATAAGTATGGAGAACTGACTTGGTAGCTTATGCATTAAATATAATTGAAAATATTGATTTCAGTGAAGAGCTTAAACATATACAGAAGCAGTGAGTTTCAATGATTTTGGCAGATGGATGATTGCTATACGGGAGGAGATTGGATCATATTACTAAGTTTATATGTCATATTAGTATGAAATTTACTTAGGTTAATTTTATCTTATTTTAGTTTTGGACTGGTTCCTAAGCAATTGAAAAAGAAAGAATGATCGATTGGCCAATGGATGGAAGTTTGGAGACTCATATGCATTTGAATAAAATTTGAAGGACCAAAATCAAAGAAATTTAACATGGAGGATCAAGATGGAAGAAAGAATGAAGAGAATGGCTAAAAGGAAAATTTTAGAAGTTTTTATAACTGGGCAGCCTTCCAGTTATAAACTAAATGATCTATTTCGTATGCCTGGGTAGTCGCCCCATTTACTATTGGGCACCCACCCTGGCCAATCCGACCTGGAAATTTTGTTTCATTCATAATTCAATCCCAATAAGGAAACTTCCATTTGGCCTATGATATACACGATTTTTAGAGATATTTAGGGACTCTTTGGAGGGATTATAAATACCAACTCTCAAAACATTATTAGGTTGGTGGAGAATCAATCGCAAAAAGAGGCAAAGAACACATCAAGATTTAATTCAAGATTTTTTGGGTGATGAACAACTTTTATATCTTTTGCTTTCTTGTTCACAACATGTTAGGATAGATTTCTTTGTATTAGGATAACGATGAACCTTGTAATTTGAGTTTTTAATCTTTAGTTTTTCATCTTTCACATCAAAAACACATTTTGGATATTGAATGATTTGTATGATTATCTTTCGAACTGAAATCATTGCAAGTGGATGGTTCATTAACAACTAATAAAAGTGGATGTGAGTATGAGTATCGTCCCAAAGAAATTGATTTAGTTCAATTTTTATTATCATGACTTTAACCGAAACAAGAATAATGAGAGTGTTTGTTAAGCTATATATGCAATTATTAATGAATTAACTAAATTAAATGCAAATTATGTTTAATGCAAATCGATGTGTTCTAGTGAATAATAAATGCATTAGGATCACGAATTCTCATGCAATAATCTTTTTTAACCTTAGTTTTTGAGTAATGTTAAACATATTCTCATATATGACCCGACTATATTTTTATGATAGATGTGAACTACAAGAATGCATGAATTTTATGAACACTTAAGGTATATCTATATTCCCTATTGGACCTCATGACGATTTATACCATATCAAGCCTATTTTCCTTCTTTTAAATGCATAAATAAGCAATCGCTATCACTCGAATACTGTACACAATAATTGTGAAGAAAAGAGACTCATGTAAATCTTTCAAAGTCTAAAAACAAATTTTTGATGCCAAATATGTAAAACTAGAGATTAAAAATTCATATTACAAGATTTATCATTCTTCTAGCACAAATAAATCTAGCCTAACATGTTGTAAAGAAGAAAGGAAAAGATATAAAAGTTGTTCATCACCCAAAAATCTTGATGTTCTTGAATCTTTGATGTGTTCTTTGCCTCCTTTTGCAATTAATTCTCCACCTAATTGTGTTTTGAGAATTGTCATTTATAATCCTTCCCAAAAGTTTCAAATGATCTCTAAAAATCATGCATATCATAGGTCAAAAGGAAGTTTCCTCGTTGAATTGAATTTTGAAAAAAAAAAAAAGAATTTTCGGGTTGAATTAGCTTGGACGGGAGCGCAATATAAAATGGGATGGCTACCCAGGTCTATAAAATAGTTCCTATAATCGGGCTTAAGGGTCGGGCAGCCGCCTGGCCTATATAACTAGGTGGCTGCCCAGTTATAAAAACTTTTAAAATTTTCCTTTTTGCCCTTTTCTTCTTTCTTTCTTCCATCTTGGTCCTCCATGTTAAATTACTTTGATTTTTGTCCTTCAACTTTGATTGAAATACATATTAGTTTCCAAGCTTCCATCCATTGGCCAATTGATCCTTCTTTTTTCTCTAATTACTTAGAAACTAGTCCAAAACTCAAACAATATGAGATTACCTAACTTATGTAAAATTTAATACCAAAACGACACAAAAGCTTAGTAACGAGGCCTAAATAAGCACCCAAAAATGCACTTATCAAACACTCCCAAACTAAAATCTTTGTTCGTCCTCAAACAAAACAAAATTCAAGCATAAACCATAATACTACCTAAAACATATCACCAATAACAAACTCAAGATTGACCTGCTTACCGTGTGCCTTAGGTTTGAATTTGAGTAACCCTTTCGCAAGGTCCAAACAATATAAAAAATAATTGTTTTTATTCGATGCTCGACTTAGTGTGTGTGTGATTAGTTAAAATTGAACTCACGCCCATACTAGAACATAACCAATCAAGTGTTGTTGATTCACTCATAATTCCAATCCCGTTGTGGTCAGTTTTTCCTCACAACTCTGGTATAAAATCACCCCCTTATGCTTTTCTCTCCAATCCCAAGGTATTTCTAGCACACGTGAGTTCCAAAAATTCATTATGATGCATTTTTCCACACAAAATGATCATAATTAGAGACTTGTAAACTTAGAAGGGAGATGGTAAGTATTTCTAAAAAAAAAAAAAAAACAGTCAATCTCTAGAGTTCAAGTCTCAAATTCCTTACGGGCACATCTCACTTTTGATAATCTAAATTCTCATTTTCTTTTAACATCTCCTGTGTAAACCTCTCCTAAGCTTTCTAAATGATCCCTATAGCGAGTTTTAGTCCTATAACTCCCAAATCAGATGACTATAGAGCACCAGATTTTTAGATGCCCTTGCAAATTTAATAACTCGAGTAACAAAGGTTACGAGAGAATTAGAAGATTTATCAATTTTTCTTTTGATATGAAATTTTAATTTTTCATTCTTTTGACATCATATATGCAAGATTTCTTTCCATGAAGCTTTCCAAATAATATATGTAGCAAGTTTTAGGCCGATGACTCCTAAATCAGATGACTATAGGGCACTAGATTTTTTAGACCCTAGGAAGCTTAATCACTCAAGTTATAAAGGATGTATGAGATTTGAATTTTAAAAATGGCCAATGCCATTCTAGACTTCTTAACTCAAACTCCTTCAACTAACGATGGGATCCAAGAATTCCAAACTATCAAATTTCTATGAAAATAAGAACTAACCTTCCCACCCCAAACTGATTTTTAGCAGTTTGACTTCTATACTAAAGATTTAGAAATTCACTCAAGTATCAATCAATAACATCTACAGTGAAAAAAGCAATTTGGTTTCTATGCTAATGATTTAGAAATTCACTCAAGCATCGGTCAATAACATCAATAGTTAAATACACATAAACAAGTCATGCCCCAACAAAAGTGATAAGTTATTATGGCTATGTGCTCAAATAATGAAGTCTAGCACGGATAAGTACACAAACAAAGGCACATGTTATGGTGTTGTATGGTAATCTAGCTGAAGCCATACTCAATTCAAACAAATATCATCATAGGCGGTAAGTCATTCAATGCTAACTAAACACTATTTTTTTTTCAAAATTTTCAAATTTTTTTACAGTTATGCAGACCCGATCTACAATTGAAAAATAAATATGTATTACAAGTATCCTAATACTTACCCA
>NC_036251.1:13757718-13760375 GCF_002742605.1 Olea europaea var. sylvestris
AACTTCCTTTTATTGGCCAATCGATCCTTCTTTCATTTTCAATTGCTTAGGAACATGTCCATAACTGAAAGATGATAAAATTACCCTAAGTTAAAGTAAAAATTCACACTAAAACGACACAAAAGATTAGTAATATGGCCCAAGTAAATGCACAAAAATGCACTTATCATCTAACTTAGATAATGAAAATAAGAACTCCAATCCCAATAATGGAGTGAACTATATTGCATTTGCCTCTATTGTTAAAAGTGAACCTGTGGATGTGAATGAGAGAGATGATGACGTAGAGCAATTTGACTCTTCAAAGGAAGAATTAGATGATGATAGGGATATATATGAGTCCTTTGACCAATTTTTTGAGGAGAGCTTTAAGTTTAAAAAGGTTAATAACTCTGCCTTTAAGAAATTGTAGGAATGTCGGTTAGAAAGGAAAGTCTTGTAGTCAAACTTGAGGAGCCAGCTGCAAGATTATATGAGTTAAGGGTTAAATGAGTCCTTAAAAATTAAGGTTAAGACTCTTAAGAATGATCTTGGCAAATCTAGTGCCCAAGTTCGATCATTTTCAAGTGATTATAAGAAGCTAGACAATATCTTACGACTCAACAAACTTGCTAAGAATATGGAAGGAATAGGATATAAAGAAATAAGTTTTCATACTGCTACCCCATCTAAAACCAAGTTAATGCCCGCCTTTAACAAGACTAAGAGTGTAGGAGTCCTAGGACAAAGATATTTTGTGCAACATAGGGTCCTCAACCTAAGGTTCAAGACTTGAAACATAGAATTACTCCTAGATTCATTCCCACTTGTGACAATTTGGTGAGTTAGGTCACATAAGGCCTATGTGACAAAGTCATAGGTTAGGAATAATAAATAAGATCTCACTACTTATATTATTTTCTTGACTACTCAAGTGAGTCACGTGGTAGATATACGAGTTATTTGACTAAGATGACATCTTCTTCTAAAAAGACTTCAGTAAAAAAGAGGGAACTCACTAGTCAAAGTGATGTTGTAAATTGCAGTGTTGCTCACATTGCTTTTCAAGGTAAGAGCATTTATGCGCTTTATTGACTAGATCTAGAAGTACATGCATTTGCATTGTTCATAGTATCTACTTATTCATGCATCCACTGTAACTTTTTCCTTGTCTCTTTTATTTATTATTATTATTATTATTATTATTATTATTATTATTATTGCATATTTAACTTATAAAATTAAAAGAATGTAAAAAAAGGAAAAAGGATTTCTGATACTATAAAACCCTAAAGTGATTGGACATATAATTGTGTGATCAAGTGCTAGTAAAATTAATTAACGGTGAATAAAGCTTTCATTAACTTTGGAATACTTTATAAATGTTACTTCACGTATCATCTGCAATATACATATTAAACTCTTGAAAGTGAGTTTCCACAACGTGTGTGAGATTTGGGATAGTAGTCGTTGGTGTGGTGAGGTAACCTTGAATATGGATTGACCTTTAACTAGTTGACCTAAACTCTAGTATATTCTCCCATAAAAAAAAAATAGTATTCAGTTTCAAAAGAATTGAATAATTTGTCAATAGAAAAAGTAAGACACCTTATACTTTTCTTCATAGCATTTATAACTCGAATAATTAGGTGTGCTGGGTATCTAAAAACTTGGTGCCTTATAGTCTTTTGACTTGAGAGACATCGATTTAAAACTTACTAAAAAGGTTATTTAGAAAGTTTAATGGAGAGAAATCATATCATGCTCACAAATAGGAGGAGAGAATGAACGAGAGAGAGAGAGAGAGAGAGAGATAAATGGAGAGTTATACATTGAAAATAAAATTTGAGCTTTTTGTTTAAAAGGTTCTAATAGCTCTTGAGAATATTCATTCATCAGTGATTTCTTTGTATGTCATTTCTTATTGATTTAAGGTTTGGAGTCTTACTTGCAGAAAATTAGTGGCACTTTTGACACTTTCATTTTTTATAAATTATACATGTATAAGAAAGCAAAATAACTATTTTTGTGATAGGTGATTTGAGCTTTCAAGATATGATGTAATATTTAGACACATTTCATATTTTTGGATATTAGTTTATTTTTCAAAAATAAAGAATTCAATTATTTTCGTTCTTATTAAGTTTTGGTTTGATTTCATTGAAGAATAAGTGGGACCAGTTGAAAATATGCATGTTTGCATTATATTGCATGTAATTTTCATGCTACACATTCGCACTTAATCTATATCATTTGATTATGTTGATGTACGTGATTATTGATGGATTTAATTATGATATATGTAAGGAAGAAGCTTTGACCCTATATTGACTTAATCAATGGATGAGATTGTTTGTAGATGCTTTTGTTATAATATCAAATGTTTTAACGTCATAAGGTTACGCACATTTGTAAAGTAACATATGCGGACCAAGCGGGAGATTGGTGGGAAATAATTTTTCATATGAGCCTACATATATAGTTAAGTGTAAATTAAAGGCTATCTTAAAGCTAGTCTATTTAAAATAATCTAATCAAGAATTTAAGTTATTAGGTTTTGGGCATCTTACATAGTATGAGCCAATTATGTATAGAAACCATATTCCTTTGGATTGTATTTCATGATGAATCGAAATGCATATGAAAGTATCTACTAGGATTATGGTCCTCAATTCATA
>NC_036251.1:13760475-13858518 GCF_002742605.1 Olea europaea var. sylvestris
CATATCACTTTCCTTGTTATCCAATCTTTAGTTAATTTATCGACCATTGATTGAAGTTCATTCCTGGAAAAAAAAAAAATGAGGGGACTGGAGGAGAATTGACAGTGTACAACTCTCTCCTCTCCTCCTGAATCAATCACTCAAAATGCACATAAGTAAAATTAAAGTGGAAACAAGAGCATATCAATCTGGTTAGAATTTTTATTGAAGCATGGCATATCAATTGAGTCTTAGATTTTAATGCTTGAGTTTGATGGAAAGATTTTACTCATGTTTTTTGCTTTGATGATTTGATTATAAAGTTAACCTTTTCCTAATTTTGGTTGTTGATTTATGCATTTCGAGAATGCTATTTGCTTAAATTTAATCTATCTGGTTAGAATTTTTATTGAAGCATGGCATATGTTCAAGAGTATTTGAATATGTTTTGTAGTATGAATTGTGTTTTATGAAAATCTGTACACGGTGAGCTTGGTTGTGGTTGATATAGTGTGGATGATGATACTGAGTTTCAGGCTGGAGTTGTGACGGCCCGAAAATCTATCAACATACAATCACTTCCCAAGATAATGATATTACATCTGATGCGTTTTCGTTATGGAAGCTCTGGAAGCACTAAGTTACACAAGGCAGTGCACTTTCCTCTTGAACTAATGCTAAACCGTGATCTGCTTGTTTCCCCAACCACTGAGGTAATGGTCCTTCATATCATTTTCAATTTCTTATTTAATTTCTCCTTTATGTAGGTCTCCTGGATTTTCCGGAATCCTAGAAAGTTCAACAATATTAACTAGGGATGAAAATGGTTCGGTTTGGGCGGTCTGTGACCAATTTTCAAACAAAACCACTTAAAGTGGTTTGAAATATTTTCAAACCAAATCGAATAACTTCAAATTGCTTCTTTCAGTTTGGTTTGATTTAAAACTATGGTTTAACAAAGAAAAAAATTACATATATCAAATGACTTCAACCATAAGTATTAGTCTAAAATTCATGTTAAAAACATTAAAAATATCATTAAAAATTTTATAAACCAAAATTCCATAATTCTAATCATTATAATGCAATGACATGATATAAACATTTTAACATCTTAGTCAATACTAATTGGCGTAAGATTTGCAGTTGTAACACATGGTTTATTCTCTTCATAAAGATAAAAATATACATAGATTCATTAATTATAGTTAAATGATATAAAACAAATAATAACAGAATATGAATGGAAAGATCAAATGCGATATACTTTCTATAACTTTTGTGAATCATCCAATGTTTTTACATTATCCAAATATTGACGAATCAATATAGATTCTTTGCTATTATGCAACCAAATTTTAGGGAAAATCAAACGTCTCACCCGTATATGCATTCAATGAACTCATAAAGGAATCAAGCATCCAATCACTAGTAGAAAATACAGATTTAAAAATAATTGTGAAAATTAAATATCTAACATATTTTTAGCAATTTGCGGGGACATCCTTATATTTATTTATATTCAATTTTCACCAAAGTAATATGTTGAAAAGCTCGTCGGTCAAATCTTTAAAATGATCATTTAAGTAACCAATCAAATTATTCTAGCAATTAACAATAAAATCTAGAAATTAAGTTGAAATGTAAATAATTAATTGAGTCACTTGACCAGAAAATTGAATGCAAAAAACAAAAAAATATTGTGTGTTAACAATTCAAGGGAGTCTAATGCAAATTAGAACAAAAAAAAAAAAAAAACATGACTCCCAATGAAATATAGCAAACAATTAACAAAAATAAGAAAACTTGCATAAACTCACCTGAAAATTTAGTCGAAATTCGAGAAATTTATTAATAGAAGGAAAATAAATATGTGAGTTTGAATTAAAATCTAGATTTAATTGTTTATTTAATTTGATGGACGATTGATGCATATGATTCAGCAGCAGTTGTTCAACACTTTACCCAATTTGAGAGTTTTGCATTAACAATTGTGATGATAGGTGGGTATGATTTAATTAATTAATCAGGATAAATTATTATTTATTTAGGTATTGAGTTTAATTGAATTATGTCTAACATAGGTGTATTTTTGAATTATGTCTAATATAGATGTATTTTTTTTTTAATCTGAATGTGTACAATTTTAATTCAGTTGGATAAATTCTAAATTAATTTATTTCCATTTTTTGGTAAACGATTTGGCAATTTTAAGCGGTTTGCAAAGATTGAAGCCTAAACAAAATCATTCTGAAGCGGTTTAGTTCAGTTCAAAACCATAACGTTGACGAATTCACGTGGGCCCATACAAATAGTTTCAAAAAAAGTTGTTTGGTTTTGGTTTAGTTTGGTTTTACGGTTTGGCAGTTTCATTGTTCATCCCTAATATTAATTGGTGATCTTGTCCTAGTTTTAAAAGAAATGTAACTTTTGTGAAATTTATTTTTCTTCGATGGGAAACACCGAATACCAGATTTTGATTAAATCATATCTAAATTTACTTGGAATATTTTCTGTTTGGTGTGCAGGGCCGAAGATATGAACTTGTATCGACCATAACCCACCATGGCAGTGAAGCCTCAAAAGGGCATTATACAGCTGATGCTATTTACCCTGATGGCCAATGGTTACGGTTTGATGACGCATCAGTGACTGCAGTTAGCACCAGCAAAGTGTTGCACAACCAGGCTTATGTTCTCTTCTATAAACAATTATAAAGACAAGAAGTTTCATCCCAAAATTCTCTAGAACGAGTGTGGTGTTAACATGAAAGTTTGGAGACAATTTAAGTGGAATGGTTTCCACAAACTGCTTTTGCCTCCCTCAAGCAGAGTTCCTCCAAGTCTGAATGTTCTTATTGGTCGAGAGTTGCTGTATCGGTTAGGGTCAACAACAGACAATCTATGGGAATTTTGTCACTTAATTTTGATTTTTTTTTTTGTCATTTTTATGCTATGCTATTTTTGTCAGCCTGGTGACTGGATATGCTTGTGTGGATATTCAACTTTTTGTATGGTACATGCTCTTATGCAAGTTTGTGAAATAGAAAGTGTAAGATAATAGGGAATGTTAATTATATTTGATATTCCAGGGATTTGCATAATCTCTCGAGCTGAGCCGAGTCGAGTCGATAAGTGATCTCTCCCTTATCTTGTATTCTAGTGCTTGTGAATTTGTTACTATAGAACGCATATTATTGCTCCATTCCCTCAAAATGATATAATTTATTGGGAAAATTGCAGTTGAGGTGATTTTGCCCAAATCTTTAGTTTGTGCCATCGGAGATACCAAACCTTTAAAAAATGAGTGAGGTTAGTCCAAAATGATGGTTTCCGTCTGTTTGACGGCCAAAACCGTCGGTTGACCCTTCTAATGATATTTTCAAGAAATTTTCCCAAATAAGTGAAGGACAATCTGGGCATTATACACATTTCCCTCCTCAATAACAAACACGTTAGTTACAACTTCATTCCACTCACCATCCACTATAGATCCTGCGAAAACCCACGAAGAAGACGAAACATACGTTGAAGAAGACGAACATCCAGTGGACATTGTAGTCGACATTCGAGGCTCTCTTTCCCAACCCGTGCATGGTAAGTGTGTTCCCCTTTTTTTGGGTTTACGGTGTAAAGTTGTATGATTATGAAGTTTACCTATTCGATTGTCTTCACGTACTGGAAAATTCAAAAATTTAAGTGATTTGGTGTATTAGAGCGTAATGCTTGTATATTATCTTTTCTGTACATGTTCGTTGCTCGAACTGAAAAGGGTTAGGGCTTAACTTCATTTTTTTCGATGTTTTTTCAGAGGAAAATTCAAAGTACTTCAGCATACGGCTTTGTCACGGTGGAATTTTATTTCAGAAGATGAGAAGTTTTGTGTATGAGCATGGGAAAATAAGTTATATAGACTATATCGACCTTGATTTCTTCAATAGATTTCTTTTGGACAATGCCGTGAAGATGTTAGGATATTCTGATAGAATTAGATATCTGTACAAGATGGAGAAGAAAAGAATGAGTGAAGCTTCATTTTGGTTGGCTAAAGACTTAGATTTCATGAACTTAGTGAAGTGGCTTGGTGATAATAGGACAGTTAAACTGTATTGCTTGCCTGTAGTTGAAGTTTTGGAGTTGCCTTGGGATGAAACAGAACAAAAGGATGTTCAAGTGTTTGATTGTGAGACTGGTGAGGAGTTGGTGAAGGTTCAAAAGTCTACATTAAATTAGCAGCAATCATGCTATGCTGTTGAGATTTATGATGAATCAGTAGAACGTGATGACGTGTATGTAGTTGATGAAGTAGATGACATGGAAGCAGGTGAAGAGGAAGTTTTCCTTACAGGAGATGACGTCGAAGAGGTTATAGTGCATGGAACAGAGCATGAGTATACAGAGGTTGATTTTATAAGGGCTGAAGTAGACTCACATGAACCAGAAGTGCATGCTGCTGAACCAGAGAAACCACGTAATTTTGAACCACAGTTGAGGTCTGAACATGAGTTGCATGACGCTGAAACAGTGGTACAAGCTACTGAAACTGATGTGCATGCTTCTGAACCACAGCAGCAGGCTCAACAGGAGTTGCATGCTGCTGAACAAGAGGCGTAGGCTGCTGAACATGATGCCGAAGGAGAGGTGCAGGCTGCTGAAATTGATGTGCATGCTTCTGAACCACAACAGCAGGCTCAGCATGAGGTGTAGGCTGCTGAACATGAGTTGCATGATGTCAAACCAGAGGTGCAGGTTGCTGAAACTGATGTGGAGCTTGATGAACCGCATGTTGACATACCGGTTGTTGAAACTAGTGTGGAACATGATGATCCTGAGCAAGATGATGAATATGAGGAGGGTATTTTGGGAGAGGAACGGAGTACTAGCAGGAAGAAAATGTTGCTGTTGATGATAATGATGAAAACACATTTCAGGTTGAGTGAAAGTTTTGACATTAGTGTAAGGAGTGAGCAGGAAGGTGTAAGGGATGAGCAGGAAGGTAAGGCAGCTGCTGGGAAGAATCTGGAGCAGACTATGAAGACTCCAATGAGCTTAGAAGCTTACCCAGTGATACGGAGGTTGAGGGATCATTTGCTAGAAGGAAGAATGTGTGCTGGTTTAACCTTGCAACCGATATGGATGATCCACAATTCAAGCTAGGTAAAGCATTTGTTTTGTTTAACATGTACATTGTTCGCTTGATTGAAGAAATTTATGATAGTATGCTATGTTCATTTTTGCCAGGGATGAAATTCGACAACGTCAAGATTCTAAGGAATGCAGTAGTTCAATACTCAGTCAAAAATTCTAGGCAACTAAGATACGTGAAAAATATGAGGACATAGTTGGGAGTTCGATGTCAAGATAATTGCCCTTGGGTTCTGTATGCGTACCAACAACTCGACAAGAGTTTTAGAATATATACATTGGTAGATAAGCACACATGTACCATGGTGTGGCAAAATAAAAGGGTTAATTCAGGTTTTCTGGCAAAGAAATACGTGAGAAAATTTAGTCTAATCCCAACATTCCAATGAGTAGTTTTATGGAGACTGTGAAAGAGGACTGCATGTTTGAGATTTCAAAGCATCAGTTCTACAGGACAAGATCGAAATGTGCAGAAATTATCAATGTGATTGTAGCTTAGCAGTAAAAAATTTTATGGGATTACGGTGAGGAATTGAAGAGAATAAATCCAGGCAGTACAGTGTAAATCGAAGGCTCGGGACATACTTTTAAGAGATTGTACATCTGTCTGCATAGGGGCTTGTAAGGAAGGGTTTAAGGCTGGGTGCAGGCCAGTTGTTGGATTGGATGGATGCTTCGTAAAATCTGCAGAATGTGGGCAGTTGGCAGCTGTTGGCATCGATGGTGAGAACTGTATGTTCCATTAGCATGGGCAGTTGTGGATGCAGAGAACAAAACAAATTGGCAATGGTTCATGGAATTGTTAGTTCATGACATAGGGATGCACAACCCTTGAGTTTGGACATTCATTTCCAACAAACAAAAGGGTTTGATGGATTCCATAAGTCAATACTGTGAAGGAGCAGAACATAGGTGTTGTGCTAGACATCTTTATAGCAATTTCACCTTGGCACACAAAGGTCTGGTCCTTAAGAACCTATTTTGGACTGCAGCAAGGGCAACAACAGTGCCAGAATGGAAGAGTGCAATGAATGAGTTAAAAGACATAAGTGAAGAGGCTTACAACTGGTTCTTTGAAAAACCTCCTTCCCAGTGGACCAGATCCCGTTTTGAAGAGCATTCGAGATGTGATATTCTTCTTAATAATTTGTGTGAGGCATTCAATTCTTCTATTGTTGTTGCCAGAGATAGGCCCATCATCTCGATGCTAGAGAAAATTTGGCATCAACAAATGATAAGGAAGAATGTAAAAAGGGAAGCAGCACAGAGGTGGGATCATGCATTCGGGCCAAGAATTGTGAAAATCATTGAGAATGCTACTTCTGAGGCAAGGTACTTGAAGGCACTCTATGTAGGCAACCATAAGTTTGAGATAAGCAGCAGAGACGATTTGAGGTGGAGTGTTGACTTGACAAAACATGCATGTGCATGCAGAAAATGGCAGTTCACTGGAATACCATGCCCCCATGCAATATCAGGCATGCTTTCAAGGGATATTGGCATATATGAGTACATCGACCCATGGTATATGAAGGAAACATACCTTAAGTGTTACTCCCCAGTGATCCACTCGATGTCAGGGCCTGAACTGTGGCCAGAATTGGGAAAACATTCTCTCAATCAACCTTAGAAGAGAAAACAGGCTGGCAGACCCAGAAAATAAGGAAGAGGTCACAGGCAAAGCCACCTACAGGAGTTAAGATGGGAATGACTGGCATGAAGATGACGTGTAAACGCTGTGGAGGGTCTGGACATAACAAAAGAAGCTGTAAGGGGGCACTGCCTAGTGAAAATAGTTCACAGCAACAGTCTCAACCAACCACACATACAGAGTCCTACAAGGATACACATACCAGATCAGCGAAGGGGAGAGAAAAACACATTCAACGGAAACCTCCAAGTCACAGACAAAGAAGTCCAACA
The DNA here is from genome assembly GCF_002742605.1 of Olea europaea var. sylvestris. Classification (NCBI taxonomy): domain Eukaryota; kingdom Viridiplantae; phylum Streptophyta; class Magnoliopsida; order Lamiales; family Oleaceae; genus Olea; species Olea europaea. The sequence continues at coordinate 13,767,522 of NC_036251.1, forward strand.
ATAGAGGATCGAAATCTTGAACATCATGTGGTTTCTCTTGTATAGTTACTTTTTTGGGAAAATGTTGTGATTTTTTGTAAACTGAACTGGAAATATGTGCTTCCAATGCTGTTATTTTGTAGATGTAACTGGAATTTCTGATGAAATTATTGAATGTGATGATAATGTTGATGTCGAATGACTTGCATTATGTTTCTGCTAGTTGTCGTTAGTTTCTGAAATTGTATTCGTAAGATCTGATGTGCAGGTGATTAGGAAATATATGAAAATGTTTGATACTTCATATGAAAGTATTATCAAACGTTTGGTACTTTTACTGAAATGTTTTTAAAAGTTTGGTATTCTGTCTGAAACCATTAGAAAATATTTGGTACTGATTTTGCGAATCGTTATAAAATTTGGTACTTATACTGCACCTTTTTCAAATAAGTTTGGATTGTAATCAGCTCTTTTAATTTCGCATTTTACATAGAGGTCAGGAAAAGATCGTTATCACCTATTAAGGCAGCATTAAGTACAAGAAAAACGGGGCACTTCATTTCAAGTAAAAAGGTACAACACAATTTTTCCTTTTTACATATGCAGTTCACAACATCTAGCACATGGCTCCTTGTCGAAACCCTAAACTCAAATTTCTGGAACTAAATACTAAAATCCTACAATTTGACCCTACATACTTAAGAACAAACCCATTTTGCAAACACTCCACACACAAAGCCGAAGAGTCAGATCTTCCACCCATTTGGTCTTGTTGCTTGAAGGGTGTTGATTTTAGCTTCCATTTCCCTCCTAGCTCGTAATAAACTAGGAATCAGTTCCTTCGATCTCTCACACATTGGAGGGTCACACCACATAAAGAAGGAGCATCCACCCACATCTTGGCTTCGAGGAAAAGTGAGAAATCTTCTTCCAAGGTTCAGGTTTATCACCGAGAAACCACATCTGCACCGAGAAACCACATCTGCATAGATTCAACTCCATGTGCATGCTGATATACATATTTTTTTTTGACTACCTGTGAGAGAGAAGGAAGGAGGTAATATAGTGTTAAAGAAATGGGAAAATTGCATCCGAGGTACCAAACCTTTCGCTTATTAGCAGACTTTGCTCAAACCTTTAGTTTGTGCCAACCACGGTACTAAACCTTTAAAAAATACTCACTTGAAGTCCAACTTAACGGAAACTGTTAGTTCATCTGTTAGTTGACCAAAAGTCAACAATTTAACCAAATTTTGACTAATTTTAAAAGGTTAAAACGGTAAATTTATATTTCCTATAATAAAACAATTAAAATACAAAATCCACTTCATCTTCTCCACTCATCCCACACCCATCCATCCCACCCAAACCCTAAAAGAAAAAAAACCAGAACCCACCCTTCCCGGACATCGTTACCCACTGCACCACCACCATCCATCTGATTTTTTTGACGATCTCGCCCTCTTCCGCTGTGCCGTGCTTACGTCCATTCGCCCTGGCGACTTCGCCGTATCCCATCTAGGAACCACCAAGTCCAAACCCAAAATTGCCTTCTTCTTCTTCCGACTGCCACCTCTGCTGTTCCTTCGTCTCACCACTACCACCGTTGATGGTGCCACCATACTTCAACAGATTATTCCACAAAATCCAAATAATCAACAAACCCAGAATTCAAATTTCACTGTTTATGCTTGGTCGACGAATTTGGGATTGAGAAGGGGGAAAGAGGGTTAAATAGCTGGGGATTTTGGTGCAAAGAGGGTAAAAAGAAAAAGTTTGCAGTGAGGTTGACTATGGCAGAATTGCAGTGAAATGACAAGATAGAGTGTGAGTGAAATGGCTAGTTGTAGCACTATACAAAATTGCATAAAGATGCCAAGTTAGGGTATCAGTATCATAATCTTCAATTTGGTTGGATTTTCACTGTTCCTCGGTTGCCGGCTGCACTGGGGTGGTGCCGACCCCCCGCCACCAGTTGGAGATGGTTTTGATTTTTGGGGTAAGGGGATTGGGAAGATTGAAGATGGAGATTGGTTTTTTTTTTCTTTTTAAATAATTTTTATTTATTTCTTATATTTAAATTTAAAATTATAAAGTTACAATTTTAACCTTGCCTTATTTGGTTACAATTATTAAGTTTTTAATTTTTGAGGTCAACTGACGGTTTTGACGGTCAAACAGACAGAAACCGTCAATTTGGACTTGAACTGCGTATTTTTTAAAGGTTTGGTATCTCCGGTGGCATAAACTAAAGGTTTGGGCAAAGTCTGCTAATAAACGAAATGTTTGGTACCTCGGTTGCAATTTTCCCTAAAGAAATGGAGGGAAATAAACAGTGAAGTATATAATAGGAAGAAAATGTGTGTAATGCCAGATTGCCCTTCACTTATTTGGAGAAAATTCTTGAAAATATCATTAGAGGGGTCAATTGACGGTTTTGGCGTTCAAACAGACGGAAACCGTCATTTTGGACTGGCCCCACTCATTTTTTAAAAGTTTGGTATCTCCGTTGGCACAAACTAAAAGTTTGGGCAAAGTCTGTTAATAAACGAAATGTTTGATACCTCGGCTGCAATTTTCCCTAATTTATTTCATGCCATGTATTAAACTGTTTCAACCCTTCACACTGACCAAATTAATTGTGTACACAATGGCAATGTACAAATGAGCACCATCTTCTATGAACCAAATTAGAGGGTAGAAGAAAATGAAAGAGAAATATGATTGTTAGGTGCAAACAGCTATATAACCTGAATAAGTAGCACCATTGGTGTTTACGTGATATGTCATCGTAAACGAGACTTCTACTTTTAAGATGGTCTATCGAATGAAAACACGTATAATGCCTAAATTTGCTACATTTTCGCATCCTCACACTTAAATTTATTACTATCAACTCATAATTGTTATTCTATTTATGTTAATGGATCTTGAATTTCTAATGTTAGCCCATGTTTGGTCCCAATTTTTTAAAGGGCAAATTACACAAATACCTTTAAATTGAGTCAAACATAGGGCTAAAATATAAATCCAATAACTTCTACAATAACAATGTATTTAACATGTTATTAAATCAAAACAGTACACAAACACGGAAGAAAGAGGAAAATTGAAACCCAACCATCAAACAATGGGCAAAAATTGAAATCAGAAGAGAGATTCTTTTCACAAATTAATACTGCGAAATAAACGGCTCCTTCAGCTTGCTTTTCCTAAATTTCTAAATCAGCAGAATTTTGACTAGCAATTTACAAAAATGTACAAATTAATAGTTTTTGAAATTTGATTCAAATAGTTCATAATTTATTTGATTATTAGGTAAAATTATCGATTTAATGATTATTAAGTAAAAAAAAAAAGGCAATTATAAGCTACTTTCTTATGATAACTGTTGAAAACATGATATTTTTGTGATTATGAATTTGATATTGCTGGGTTATTTTGTTCTAATACATTTGATTTCTCATTTTAGATTTAATGATTTCAGTTAGTATATATGAAAATTCAAATATTAGTATATATTGAGAAGGTGAAAGTTACATGCCTATTACATTTTTTTGTTTAAAAAAGAAAGTCTTAGGTTATCTCATTTGAATTACTTCAAGTAAGAAATGCATACGAGGTGTTTGTGAAAATTTAAATATGAACTCAAACTTTGCTTTAAATTGAAGAGTGACATGATGTAACACTTTATTTGCCTTTGCATATGGATTAAGGCAGTGAAATTTGAAAGTAAAATGCTCTGTCAATTTTTTTGAAGATATAAATGTTTATGAAAATTTAAATATGAATATGAATTCAAATTTTGTTTAACATAAAAAAAAAAAAAGAGATGATATAACACTTTATTTATTTTTACAAGTGAATTAAGGTGTTGAAATTTGAAAGTGACCAGCTTTATCACTTTTTTAAGAGAGTGGTAGACTATCTTATTTGAAATCTTTTGGGATCTATTAAAGCTATCTTATTTGATATCTTTTGGGATCTATTAAAGCGATGTATACAATTTGTTTGTGAAAATATAACTATGAATACGAATACAAATTTTACTTTACATCAAAATATGACATGATGTAACACTATATTTGTCTTTACAAATGCATTGAGGTGCTGAAATTTGAAAGTAATATGCTTTGTCACAATTTTTTTTTTATTTTTTTAATTTTAAAGAAAGTCACAGACTATCTCATTTAAATTCTTTTTGGATCCAGTAAAAATATGTGTATAATGTGTTTGTGAAAATTTAATTATGAATATGAATTCAAACTTTACTTTATACTAAAAAGTGACATGATGTAATACTTTATTTGTTTTGCATTTGAATATTGTGGTGAAATTTTTACGTGACATATTTTAACACTTTTATTAAATAAAAAATAAAAAAATCCCACACTATTTCCATTTGTATTCTTTTTGTAAAATATAAATAAAATTAATGTTTTCATCTGTTGTGCGGATGTAGAATGGCTAGTCAGAATCGATAATGCCAAAATTTAATAACTTTGAAGAAGAAACCACAAAGAAAATAAACTTGGAAGACTTATGAAACTCGATTGTTTGATATGTTTTGTATTGCTTCTCATTTTTTTCTATTATACACAGTGGAGTACATCATTTTTACTTTTCCCTTCATTTGTTACAAGTACATATTTATATTTATTATCCAGTTTTAGTTTATAAATTTATAAATATGAATTTCTGTTGATAAATTTGCATTTATTAAAATGGATACATAATAAATTTAATTAGCTAAAACAAGTAGAATATTTATTACCAAATTCTTCAACAAATTTTAAGTTAAAATTTTTGGTAACAAGTATATTCAAATGTTATGTATGCACAAAATCTTTAAGCAATAATTTCTTATTATATAGAAAAAAATTAAATGGTAACTAATTGAAGAAAAAATGCATAATCAATATAGAGATGGTAATGAGATAGGTTCGGGGTGAGGGAGGTCGGGGCAACCAATCCCCCCCCCTGAGTATTTTTCTATCTCGTTATCCGTTTAAGGTGGATAGGGCGGGCCCCCTTGCCCCATTTAATTTTTTAAAATTTATTTTATTGTCTCCATTCATTAAAGTGAGATAATAATATAGTTATTAAATTTTTAATTAATTAATTAATTTTTTAAAGTTAAATTATTCAAATGTATTTGGTAAACTAAGGTTTTTATTGTTTATCATATTTCTTAGATAATTTTAGTTGTCATATTTTATTAGAATTAATGAAATTTTGTGAAAATTTTCATTTAAAGTATTGAATTCTTTTTTTTTAATTTTATTTTATAAAAGAAAGGGTGAAATCCCCCACCCCATCCCAACCTGAATATCCGATTAAGTGGGTAATCCCCGAGTATTGAATTTGATTAGTATCGAATACCTGAATACCCCGAGTATTGAATTTGATGAGTTTTTTTTCACTATCCCTAAATCAATTTCTATGGGAAGAGGGGTTTGAAAACAATTACCAAAAATTTCAGCTTATTAGAAATGAATAACACTAATTTTTTTTCTTTTTCATTTTTTTTCAAAAAGGCATATCGAAGTGATAAAAATATTTCCTTTACGATGTATGTGCTGTTCAAAACTTAAAAATAGGAAATGTTAGTAATATTTTTGAAAGGTTAGAGATATATTTGATATTATCATAATGTTTAGAGATATCTCTAATATTATCTTTATAATGCGCTGAAAAATTAAAAATAAAAGCTATTTATTTTATATAGTATATTTTATTATTTTGAAAATAAATAAATAAATGTGACTAAAATGGAACAAGTTTAAATTCCTATTTTTTTATTTGGGTCTAATAATTAGATTTTCACAGATCAAGATTTAATATATAAATATTGGACTTGTTGGTAGATCATATTAAATTATGAATTTTAGGCTCGAGAAAAAGTTAATTTGGATAAGTTAGGCCAAATATATCGCAGTTCTAAGAATAGATTTTTATTTATTTATTAATTAAATTGGTTTAGGATTTGGTGTAGTTGGGACCACCAATTTCACATGTAGAAGAATTAGAATATTAACTTGCATTAGGCAACCACGTGTGGGGTTTTAGGCAGAGAATTATTAATCTTTTATTTTAGGACAAAGGTTAAGTTAATATAAATCTAAGCTGGATTTATTTTGAAAAATCCCAATCATTCCTTTGTATTTTTTTTTCAAAACCCTATTGGATGATTCTTTTATGCAGATAATCCAAATTACATTTGATAAGGATGGCAAATTAAGTGTCGATAAATGAATACAATTCTTTTAGTTAATCCAAAAGTGAAATCACTTGTTAGGGTGAATACATGTGTAGATATGTAGGAATTCTACTGTATAATTATAATTGCACTGGTTGGCCATGATTCTACTTTTGATTTAATAAGTATTAATTGTGTATGTGTATATATATATATATATATATATATATATATATATATATATATATTATAATAATGAAATGGGATTTTGTGAAATTTTTTTTTTATGTAAAATGAGATTACATGCCTTAATTAATATGTAATTGTAAACATACTTCGAAACAAATCTTTCAAATGTTAGCCCACAATTACCTTTAAGTAAATATTAAAATTTTATAATATAAGTTAATTTTTAAAATACTACATGGTTGTTATATAGTTCTATTAGTACTTATGTGTTATTACTATGATTTTATTTTCAAGGATGTATATGTATGTTTTATATGTTTGTGTTTAAATAACCATTTATAACATGATTTTAAATAATAATACCGCTGTTAGGAACTTTTATTTCTTGATTTTTTCTATTCTAAGAAATTCATAAATAATTATAGTCAAATTATTTATAAATAAAAAAGAAAATAGGGATTTTAAAGGATAATGTAATTTTTTAAAACAAATAATGTTATAAGAACACTTGGCACGTATCGTTCACCATTCGACTACTCTCTAATTGATCCCGGGTATGAAATGAATTCGTTTCATTCTTAATTTCTAGCAAGTTTATGAGTCATATTTCTACATGTGATGAAATGTATAAGCAAGTTCACCTCGCATAATCAAATTTTCATTTTTCTTTTCATTTTACTAGAAAATCGTTTATGCACTAAGAATAAAAAAAAATATTGATAATGCAAGATTAAACATAATTGAAATTATACTTGTCATGTTATTAGGATGACCAGGAATAACCTAACATACCTCTAGCGTGCTAAGATGGCCATTGAGAACTACATAAATTATGAAGTAAGATGGGAGCAAACTTTTGTTAAATATGTTGAAGATTTCCTTTCTAAGTGGGAGCGAGCAAAATCGTTTGGATATAATGAGAGGACAATCCCTCGATATACCACCTTATAAGCACTATGCGACCTCAATGGAGAGACGTGGCTTACTTCGTGAGGGATATGGATTATGGGTTATATTTGGAAGAAGATTGGGATAAGATTGATTTTAAAGGGTACTGTGAGGATATCATAATTTTATGGAATCATAGACAACAAGCACCAACGCTCGAGCTCGAACCCGAACTCGAACCTGAACCCGAGCCTGAGCCCGAGCTAGAGCTAGAGGATGACCTGGAGGAAGAGTCGGAAGAGGACCCAGAGGAAGATATCGAACCATAGCCGGAAGACCCTAAGCAAGAAATCCAACCACAAAATTTTGTTGATTTGATTGCAGATTCCGAGTTAGAGTCATGTTCGGATGATGAGATGCCATAAAAGAAGATTTTTTTTAGGACTCACAGGGATTATGAATAAGTTTTATTTATTTACTTAAGAAAAGTTTAATTGTTTATTTATTTATTTGATTTTGAAGAGCACATTAGTATACGTAAGGATTTGGAAATTTATATTTTTAAAGTTCTTCGTTATTACAAAGATTATTAATAATATTAGGTTGTTTTATTAAATATTCCTAAATTAAAATTTTATTTGTGTTAAAAAAATGTCGAGACAACAACAAAACTAAGCTACGATCATCAGGGATTTGCTAAGGGCGGTACAAGATTTAGGTAAACAACAAGCACATGTTCGTCCTCATGGTGCAAGCGCTAACAACATCAGCCCAATTGTTGAATAGTTGCGTCGCTACAAACCCCCAGCCTTTGATGGCAAGGAAGACTCATTGGAAGCCGAAGAATGGATAAGAGGAATGGACCGAATCTTCAAATATCTATTTTGCACTGATACTCAAAAGGTATTATATGCAGAATTCATGTTGGTTGACGCTGCAGGGCACTGGGGAGAGTTTGCATCTCGTATTAGAACAGAAGTACAACAACGTGCTCTGACGTGGACACAATTTAAGTACGAAGTGATGGGAAAATACTTTCCCCAAGCTTTGAGAGATCAAAAGGAGATAGAATTCCTTCAACTTAAATAGGGAAAATGAAGCTTGATGATTATGAGAGAAAATTCGAACAACTCTCAAGGTATGCACCACACCTAGTAGACACTGAAGCAAAGAGGTTGGAACTGGGATTGCATCCTGAGATTGGTGGAATACTGGCATCCCACCAATTCACCACCAATATCCGAGTATTGCAGACTGCCCAAGCAATCTCAAATAAGTTGGAAATTGATCAAACTCCCCAACAAGGGGTCGAATCTTCAGGAAAGAGGAAATGGAATGGATCCAATGAGGAGACAGAAGAAGGACAGAATAAGAAGGCTACCTTCGGATCATGTTTTGGACAAGTTGTTCCACCTTGTCCAAGTACAAGAAAATGCATAGGGGTGAATGTCTATATGGGAAGCATGTGTGCTATAGATACGGTAAAATCAGACATATTTCCAAAAACTGCAAAGAGGACTTTTCAAAGAAGAATGACTAGCCAAAAAGGAAGGGAAAGGTAAAAGTTTTTACTTTAGCCCAAGGAAAGGCCACAAAAGACCCGAACGCAGGTAAATTTCGAGAACGAAATTCTTTTAAGGAAGGGAGATTATAATGCCTCGAAAATTTAAAAATAAAAGTTATTTGTTTTATGTATTATATTTTATTATTTTGAAAATAAATAAATAAATAAATGTGACTAAAATGGAATAAGTTTAAATTCCCATTCTTTTATTTGGGTCTAATAATTAGATTTTCATAGATCAAGATCTAATATATCAATATTGGGTTTGTTGGATAGATCATATTAAATTATGAATTTTAGGCTCAAGAAAAGGTTAATTTTGGATAAGTTAGGCCAAAGATATCGCAGTTCTAAGAGTAGATGTTTTTATTTATTTATTAATTAAATTGGTTTAGGATTTGGTGTAGTTGGGACCATAGTTTCACATGTAGAAGAATTAGAATATTAACTTGCATTAGGCAACCACGTGTGGGGTTTTAGGCAGAGAATTATTAATCTTTTATTTTAGGACAAAGGTTAAGTTAATATAAATCTAAGCTGGATTTATTTTGAAAAATCTCAATCATTCCTTACCTTTGTATTTTTTTTTCAAAACCCTATTGGCGGATTCTTTTATGCAGATAATCCAAATTACATTTGATAAGGATGTCAAATTGAGTGTCGATAAATGAATACAATTCTTTTAGCTAATCCAAAACTCAAATTACTTGTTAGGATGAATACACGTGTAGATATATAGGAATTCTACCGTGTAATTGTAATTGTAGTGGTTGGCCATGATTCTACTTTTGATTTAATAAGTATTAATTTTTATCACAATCAAGTACATGAATCACATCGTGATTTGCTTTATCAAAAAAATTTAGCTTTATTCAATTTGGTGGTACACGTCTCTTTCATCCCAATTTCACCAAAATTATATTATCTTTTTTAACTATAAATACAATGTCAAAAGCCTCATCATTGACTACCAAAAAATAAATACAATACATATGGCGAAGAGAGAGAGAGAGAGAGAGAGAGAGTAGCATTGGAAATAAAGTTTGCATATATCAAATATTTTAATGACGCGTTTTTTCGAAGCGAAAAAAAGATTTTGAACATATTTCAGATTTTTTTAACGAGGTAAGATACTTTATGTGCAAGTATTTTGTGTTTCCTTATGCCTTTATATTCAATTAAATATGCATGGATTGTCAGCGAACAAATTTTTTTGAAGATATATGAAATCCTATGGGATTATAAGAGAACCTAAGATGGGTGTGTCGATTGGTCACCGATATTTTTCATAAGATCAGAGTGGTATGAAAATGTATAATTTTATTGTTATATATTTGTATATGGAAACTGCACGTATCTTACTGGGTGTTTTTGAATACTCACTCTTACACATTTTTATAGGTTAGTTCGAGGCGATTTGACTTTAGTGAATTGATGATGCGGGCTGCCAAGAGGACCGTAGTAATAAGGCATAAATTTTTCATTAAGTTTTTTTTTCTGCCCTCATAATTATTTGTTAATTTATTTTAAAACATGTTTAGTGTTTTTTTTTCCAGATACAATTGTTATGTTTAAATTAAAATTATGAATGTGCAGTTATTATTTATTAAAAATTTTATTTTGATCTTTTCGAATGAAAAGTAAACAAAAAAATGAACTTTTGATAATGCCCCGATATCATGAAAAATTTGGAGCGTTACAATCTCTAACTAATATTATTTGACTTTAACAATTAAATGAGTCATAAAATACCGTCGGTTACCAATTTCATGTTTTACTTTAGCAGTGATCAGTTTATAATTTGTTGGCACCAAATAGTGCTATTTATGTAAATTACCAAATTTATCAAACTCCTCAGAGGTGAATAACCGGGTCTAAAACAGTAGGGTTCGATTCCACGTCCCGTAGGTTAAAACCCCTAGAAATCGACATCACGTTTTAATAACTAACATATCAAATTATTCTTCATCTCTCTCTCTTCCACAAAGTAGTAAATTCTCCATCCAGGTACTTATTTCTCTAAATCGAACGTTCTTGATGAATTTCTGTGACCATTTTCATCTAAATTATGGCTTAAGACAGTGAATATTATAATGAATTTATTTGTCAGCTTTTTCTTGTCTCTGGGTCTTGACTCTTGCGTTGTGGTTTTGCCTGTTGCATTAATATAAGAATATAACAGAAGAAAATTGAAGGGAGAAGGTACGTAAATATATCATTTATAGTTGAGGAGGATAAAAAAAAAAAAAAAAAAAAAAAAAAGGGGGAAAAGGACAAAGCAACGCGAAATTGTATTTTACTGGTATGGTCTCCACTTCAAACTGAAATTCGTAATGCAATTATTTTTTTGTTCCAAATAAATGTCTGACGCTGGGAATTTGCTATACATCATTCTTGACTCTAAGTCTATGATTTTTTTATCTGCCCGAAATTAGAAATCTATAGAGCTTAGAATTTAGCTGCAATGGCGAGCCATTAGAGACCGTAATGTTTTGGGAACTAATGTATTTCTTGGAAAATAAGGTTGATTAGGAAGTTGATTTATTTGGCCCATATAGCGTATGATATTGCTTGTGTTGTGAGGATAGCTAGTCAATTTATGCATACTACAAATGATGACCGTAACAATGAAGTGGTAGAAATATATTCGGGCATTAACTGTTAGAATGGAGCAATTACAGGAACCTGTTTATTTGTACAATCCCATACTTAAAGGGTCAACCACTAGTCTAGCCTTAGACAATGTATTACTTAGAAAAAGTGTCAAAGTTTTCTCCTTGTATCTATATTTCATTCTACTCGATTCCGAATATGAATATATGAAAAATAGAAAATTTGCTGTTAACATTTTATCAGAATGTGGTTCGAGAAACTCTACTCTACCCGCCCTTGACCAAGAAACACTCCAGAGCTTGTGGAATGCATGGCAGATTAATCTGAGATGATGCAGCATCACAACCCCAAATGACCTCACAAACAAGATGATGGAAATTCTTACTAGAGCCCACACCTCACCACACCCACTGCCTGCGGATTCTTCAACTGCTCCAATTGGCATTAAGTTGGATAGCTTCAATTATGCCTTGTGGTCCTAGGTTGTCGAGATGTCAATCTCTAGTGAAGACAAGTTGGGATATATCAATGTATACTCTCCCCGGCCTCCGGAAATTGATCCATCTTTTTGGAGATAGTGAACCGAGAATGCCATTGTCAAAGGATGGTTGATCAACTCTATGGATTCGTCCTTGATCGCAAACTTCATATGCTTCCCCACTATCAAATAGGTATGGATTCTGTTGCTGCAATTTATTTTGATAGGACTAATACATTTCAAGTTTATGATCTCCGGTGTGTGTAACTCGCATGAGACTAGCCGATGAATATATTGAAAATTATTACGACGACCTTCAAGGATTGTGGCAAAAAATTGGTATTCGTCATCCCAATCCTATGGCATGTCTTGGTGATATCCAGAATTAAACTTAATTCTGCAGGAAGATACAAATTATATCTTTCTTGATGGATTTGACGATCGACTGGAAAAGATTCAAAATGATGTGCTACAGCTGAAGACAGTCCCTACTATTTAACAGGCCTATGCTCATGTGCGACGGGAAGATGTCCAACAGACTGTGATGACCTCAGATGTGGATTTCAGTCTTGGTGTTGTTATGGCATCAAAAGAGTCAAGACTTGACAATCAAACATGTAGTCAAAACTGGGCCACTTTTTTTGAGCAATGGAAACTCAAACCGAACCTCCAAGTTAAAATGGGCCAATCTAATGGTTGGAAATTCACTCGAGTGTGCAATACCAAATATACCCGTAAAACTTTCTTCAAGTTACATTAGTATCTAGAAGGGTAGAATGAACTTCCAGCATGGAAAAAACATGGCACTAAAACCATTGATGAAGGCACGGATGAGCTGTTATAATTATTGCTGAATCTCAACTATCTCTCATCACCTAAATAGAATATCGTAATGACTTCATGGTTCTCAATGATCAAGGTCATTGTGGTCAGGCATTTCTTAGTCCTAATTGCACATGTTCGTGTTGGTACATCACAGGTGAAGGGTCTTTGCAAACTCCTTTGGCTTAGAAGGTTGGTAAACTTGTTTTGTGATAATAAAGTAGCCATTGGCATGTCCGACAATACGGCTATGCATGATCGTACTAATCATGTTGAAGTCTAGTTGAAGTAGACTGGCATTTCATCAAATGGAATCTTGAAAAAAAAAAAAAAAAGTTGTTTTGTTTTCTTTTGTCAAATAAAAGGACCGATTGGCGGACATTTTTACGAAGGCAGCGTCTAGCAAAAAATTCTACAACTTACTCAACAAGTTGCACATTAGAGAAATTTATGCACCAACTTAAGGGGGAGTATTAGGCGCAAGCTATTAGAATCAAGCAATCATAGGACCCTGTTTATTTGTGAGTACATATCTAAGTGTCGAATATTTTATTTTCTAAAATGTAAGATATGGAGTACATGACTAAAAAGAGTAAATTTCGGACACGAGTACATGGGTACGTCTTTCAAGCTTTAATTTTTTTACTAATTCAATATGTCATTTTGAATAGACCAAAATGTATTGTTCACGGAGAAGGAAGTGAGTAGTAAGAGCTTAAGACGAAAAAATATAATTTTGGAGTTTAATTTTCAATTATGGGAAGTTAATTCCTAATCGTTATATAAAATAGTAAATGAGGGATTTGATTTCAATTTGGAATTAGTGTAACACTAAGTAGCACTATATGGAATCCATTTTCATTTTGTACAAATAAAACTCTAAACTGCTGATATAGATGGGTAAATAAAGAAAAAAGAATAAAAGGGAAAGAAAAAAGATGGTAGAAGAAGAAAAACTTAGCACTCTGGCCTTTTTCCACCCTCTTGTCCGAGCATCAGAGGCCATCTTTAGTCAATTACAATAGAAGCCAATCTGCTATCAGATTAAGTGTTTTTTTGGATGAATGCAGATATGCTAGAGATTCTTTATCATAAATGAGGTCTTTTGTGGATTTAATGGTTTGCACGAATAAAGGCAAGTACTACATTGATTCTATGTTCTTCCTTAGAAGCTAATCGACTGTGAATCAAAAGGGACACTGTATATCGAGTGTTACGCCTCGATTATTCGAGCCTCGATACCGAAGTGTCATCTCACCACCAAGTAGACCATCTGCCGAAGCATCCCACCTCCTAGATACCGAAGTGTCGTCTCACCACCGAAGCCAAGATCAAGTATACCACTCCGACCCTCCCGAAGCTTCTCCGAAGTGATATATCGATTCCTACTACTGATCTGCCGAAGCATCCCACCTCCGAGGTCAGGATCAAGTGGACTCCGGTTAGAAGATCCACCGCCAATTTAAGATTTGTCCTGCATCTAAGGTTTAAATTGATTTGACGTCCCCATGAGGCTATTTGATGTGACTTATCAACTTTATGTCAATTCAACTCGGGGAAAACAAACTGCCCGCCCACTCTACAAGCGCGGCTGATTGACGCCTATGAGCAGACGCTTCATACCGTCAGATGTATACACGTGTTCCACATCCCACGGTTCATACCACCTATAAATACCCAAAGTTTGGCAAGAGGCAAAGGTAATGAAACTCTCAATACATAGCATTCCATAACAAGTTTATATATTCTCCTCCCCCTTTATTGATTGGTTTGTGTAGCCCCTGGGCACTGTTCCAACCATCCAAACCTGACTTGACCGTCGGAGTGTATACGGCTGCCACCACCCCCGTCGGTTCCGGCCGTGTGCGCCTGACCATTTGTTCATTTCGCAGGGAGGAATACGTGGAGTAGCTATAAGTTGGCCACGTAGAGGAGCCATTTTTGGAGATCAACAGTTTGGCGCCGTCTGTAGGAACTCATTCCCCATTTGAAGTTTTACATTCCCCATCGGAGAAGACACCGGAAAACCGGCGACTGACCCTGAAAAGGGGGCATTCTTGAAAAAGAACAAAAGTCGAATTACAATCCAAGTTCTTACTCCCCTTGAAAGAAGAGGCAGGATGAGCTACAGCCGTGAAGACAATCCCATGGGAGAGGCCTCTGAAGAAGAGGTACTCCATAACAATGTTACTCATCAGAGATCGCATCACCGGCGTTGACGAGGCGAAAGAACGGCCATACCCACTGAAGGAATGGCCCAGATAGCAGCGGGTATGAGAGACATAGCAGCTCAGAATATGGCGATGCGGGAACTTCTCATGCAAGCCCAGAGACACCAGAGGCCCCAAGGATCTTATCCGGTACAGGAAATCCCTTTGTCTCACTCTCGAGGCCACATGAGCTGGCACACAGAACGTCCTCTCGAAAGAGAGGGGAACACCGAAGCGACATCTTATGTGCAGGAGAGTCACCCATCAGAACCACTCTTGGGGGACAACTTTCCTCAAGAACACGATGACCAGAGGTCAGTGAGCTTCTTCGACCGGATAGGGAACGATCCTAGCAATAGGGTCCGCCCTTCAAGAGGGTCGGTCCGGTCAGACCACGAAGAAGAGCATGTTCCCTCTCCTCCTAGAAATAGGAGGGAGAGGAGAAACTTAGTCGATTGGGGGAGCCGGGGAAAAGCACCTCCTCCACCCCCAAGACATCCAAGATGATGAAGGATCAGAGGGGCCCTGTCGATCTTATGAGATTGACGACGATGACGATAACCTCCCTTTCTCAAGAGAAATCCGAAGCTTCCCAATGCCAACTAACTTCATGCCCCCTAAGATCCCCAAGTATGAGGGAAAAGGGGATCTGGAGAAGCACCTCACAAAGTATATGACACAAATGAGTCTTAGGGGAGCCTCACATGCTCTAAAGTGCAGAGCCTTCCATTTAACACTAGGCGGAGCCGCTGAGGTGTTGTACAGCAGGCTTCCTCCCCTAAGCATCAGAAGTTGGCCGGACTTGAAGAAAGCACTTTTGAACCAGTACCTCTCACGCAGGGAAGGAGAGGCGCCAATCCAACGCCTGCAAGACATGAGGCAGGCCCTGGAGAGACGCTGAAAAGCTATCTCGCTAGGTTTACAGACGAGATTACTTACTGCGAGCAGGTCACTGACAGGGAAGCCCTTTCAGCCCTGAAAGGTGGTCTCAACATGAACACTTTATTTTGGAGGGACGTGCACAGCAAAAATCCCTCCACATACGACGGGTTGGTGGAAATGATGAGGGTGGAAATTGTTAGTGAAGAAATGATTGATCATCGCAACCGTGCCACGCAGGGACTCCCTCCCCCACAGAGGCAGGTAGGTCGAGGCCCCGCAGCGCACCTTGTTACTCAGCAATGGACCCAAGCAGGGCATACCATAGCTCCCACATCCGGACAGGCCCTAGCTTCCGCCACATTGAACGCAGTGCCGGTGTTGGCATATGATAACGCACCTGTCGAGGCAGGACCATCTGGAAGAACTGACAACAACAAGAAGGAGAAAAAGAGGCCAAACAGGCCCTTGCCAGGAGCAAGATTTTGTACTTTCCATCAACTATACGGGCATGACACTAGCGAGTGTCGGGATGCCAACCGGCGTCTTGATCGAAGTAACCCCCACACTTCCAGCAGAAACGAGCACCCCCACAGATCCACCTCCCCGAGGAGGGGAGGAAGGGGTCACCAGGAACAATCTCCTCGCAGAAGAGAATCGAGAAATCGAGGCCAATCCAGGCAAGAGAACCAAGCCCAATTCGCTGGAAGCCAAGTCATCAGGGAAATCGATACCATCATTGGGGGACCCCACGTCGGTGGCAACACCAGGAATGCCCAGAGAAATTATACAAGAGAAGCTAAGGATCCCCCGATGATCACCTACATTGTCGACGAATCAAAATCAGCAAACAAGATGGCCCCAATCACCTTCTCCCAGGAAGACTCAGAGGGAGTTCACCATCCCCATTGCGACGCTTTGGTTGTAAGGGCCGTAGTGGCTAGAAACGGATTAAAACGCATGCTCGTTGACAACGGCAGTTTCGTGAACATATTGTTCGACTCCACTTTTGACAAAATGCAAATTGAACATGGGTTAATCCCCATGACCGACCCACTGTTCGGATTCACTGGGACAGCATCATCCCATGAGGGCGGATTACCCTGCCTGTGGAAATGGGTTCGGCCCCCCTGGTCGCCCAGCATTTCATGGAATTTCTGGTGGTAGATCATAGGTCGGCTTATCATGGAGTATTGGGCAGACCTGCTCTAAAAGATCTTTGGGCTGTGACGTCCATTCACTATCTGTGCATGAAATTCCCAACTGAACATGGGATTGCAACGGTCCGGGGCGATCAGATGGGCTCCAGGGCATGCTACCTAAACTCGCTACGTAAATCTGAGCCCCCGAACTGTCAATGTAATTCTAGCCGAAGTACCCGCTGAAGCCGGTATGGATGTGAAAATGCTCGACGCCCCTGAACAAGGGCATACCTCTGAACAAGAGGAAGATGTCATAATGGAAGAGGCCCCTGAACAAGGACACCCTCTTGATGAGTTAGACCCCCGAATAATCGATTATGAACCAAATGCGACCCCAATGGAAGAACTGGAAACTTTCCCAGTCAATCCAGAAGACCCAATCAAGCCTTGCGCATAGGGAAGTCATTATCGCTTGAAGCAAAAATTGAGATGATACGATTCCTGAAAGAAAACCTGGATGTCTTCGCATGGAAACATGAGGATATGGTGGGAATAGATCCCAGGATCAGTTGCCATCACCTTAACATCAACCCCTCCTATGCCCCCCATAGACAGAAGAGGCACGCCCTGAACCCGGAACGGTACGAGGTGTTGAAAGACGAAGTAAGTAAACTTAATCGCAGTGGTTTCATCAGAGAGGCCATACATCCGAGGTGGATATCCAACCCGGTTCTGGTGAAAAAGTCCAGCGGGAAATGGAGGGTTTGTGTGGACTTCACAAACCTGAATAAGGCATGTCCCAAGGGCAGCTTCCCACTTCCAAGAATTGATCAACTAGTGGACTCCACTGCTGGGCATGAACTACTGAGTTTCATGGATGCGTACTCAAGGTACAACCAGATACCCATGTTCCGGCCTGATGAGGAAGCTACATCATTCATTACGGACAGGGGGCTGTATTGCTACAAAGTTATGCCCTTCGGATTGAAAAATGCCGGGGCCACATATCAGAGGTTAGTCAATATGATGCTTGCCGAACTCATTGGCAAAACCATGGAGATCTACGTGGACGATATGTTGGTCAAAAGCCTCCAGGCGGCCGAACACGTGAGCCACATTGACCAAACTTCCAGATACTCAGAAGGTATAACATGAAGCTGAACCCCCTCAAGTGCACTTTCGTAGTGGCATCAGGCCAGTTCTTGGGATACATTGTAAATCAGAGAGGAATTGAGGCAAATCCGGCAAAGGTAGCGGCTTTACTAGAAATGAGGTCACCTCAGAAACCGAAGGAGGTCCAAAGTCTCAATGGCCGGATAGCCGCACTCAGCCGCTTCATCTCCAGAGCCACTGATAAAAGTTTGCCTTTCTTCAATGTATTGAAGCAAGGAAAGAAATTCCAATGGACTTCGAAGTGCCAAGAAGCCTTCGAGTCTCTAAAGAAACACCTCGGTGAAGCACCCCTCCTGTCGAAACCCCATCCGGATGAATCTTTGTTGCTGTACCTAGCAGTTTCAGACGTGGCAGTCAGCGCGGTCCTAACCAGGTAAGAAAATGAGCGTCAATTGCCGGTATATTACATCAGGAAAGCACTTCTCCCAGCTGAAACACGCTACTCCGACATGAAAAAACTGGCACTCGCACTTATCACAGCCTCGAGAAAGCTGAGGCCATATTTCCAAGCCCACTCAATACAAGCCCCTCCCCAAACCATAACTCCCTTCCGAGGCCATTCGTTAAGAAATTTTTTACAGTCCAAATGGGTGCTGAAACTTACGGGTTTGGAAGTTTTTCCTAGCCGGAAATGGTACAGGATCGCCGGAAGTATCGTTCTCTCTCGCCGGAGTTGCTTGCAAAACGCCGAAAATCGCCGAAAATTTGAGAGCAAAATATGGTTTTCGTCTGGCAAAGATAGAAACTCTGATAAAACCCCAAAGTTCGCCTTTTATAGGAAAGACAAGTCCAATCTCCACCGTTGAATTCAAATACGATCAATCTAAACCGTTCATCGCATCTTCAATCCGGACCGTTGAAATGAAACGCCAGATTTGATCTACGCCCAAGATGTCGCTGTGACTTTCACGCTAAATTGAAACGCGTCACCTCGGTTACAAACAGCCGTCAATAATAATTATTAGCCGCAGCAGCGTTTTAGGAGAATGGGCATGGTACCCAACTATCACCTTGGAAACACGCAACAGTTGTCAAAACATTGGATGTTTGGGTCGCTTCGGATGAGCTCCTCCTCCAACTTTACAAAGCTTGGACGCACCTGACGCGAATGCCCCATTGGCTCATCGCCTCGGTCGCTGCGTTTCCTCCCATGCTTTACAAAGTTTCGGCCATCTCCCCACGCGTCGACCTTTTCCTGTCAACGCGTCGGTGCGAGATGAGCTCCTCCAACTTTACAAAGCTTGGACGCACCTGACGCGAACGCCTCATTGGTTCATCGCCTCGGTCGCTGCGTTTCCTTCCATGCTTTACAAAGTTTCGGCAATCTCCCCACGCGTCGACCTTTTCTTGTCAACGCATCGATCCGAGATGAGTCCCTCAAACTTTACAAAGTTTGGACGCACCTGACCCGAACGCCCCATTGGCTCATCGTCTCGGCCGCTGCGTTTCCTCCCATGCTTTACAAAGTTTCAGCTACCCCCACGCCGCGGCCCGGTCAGGAAAACAAATCCACGTATAATATAAATATTCATTCCCGAATTTGGGGGACCACTGTTATGCCTCGATTATTCGAGCCTTGATACCGAAGTGTCATCTCACCACCAAGCAGACCATCTGCCGAAGCATCCCACCTCCTAGATACCGAAGTGTCGTCTCACCACCGAAGCCAAGATCAAGTATACCACTCCGACCCTCCCGAAGCTTCTCCGAAGTGATATATCGATTCCTACTACTGATCTGCCGAAGCATCCCACCTCCGAGGTCAGGATCAAGTGGACTCCGGTTAGAAGATCCACCGCCAATTTAAGATTTGTCCTGCATCTAAGGTTTAAATTGATTTGACGTCCCCATGAGGCTATTTGATGTGACTTATCAACTTTATGTCAATTCAACTCGGGGAAAACAAACTGCCCGCCCACTCTACAAGCGCGGCTGATTGACGCCTATGAGCAGACGCTTCATACCGTCAGATGTATACACGTGTTCCACATCCCACGGTTCATACCACCTATAAATACCCAAAGTTTGGTAAGAGGCAAAGGTAATGAAACTCTCAATACATAGCATTCCATAACAAGTTTATATATTCTCCTCCCCCTTTATTGATTGGTTTGTGTAGCCCCTGGGCACTGTTCCGACCATCCAAACCTAACTTGACCGTCGGAGTGTATACGGCCGCCACCACCCCCGTCGGTTCCGACCGTGTGCGCCTGACCATTTGTTCATTTCGCAGGGAGGAATACGTGGAGTAGCTATAAGTTGGCCACGTGGAGGAGCCATTTTTGGAGGTCAACATCGAGAACAGTTTTTTTTTCACAAATTTCTTTACAAAATTTTAAGATTATTTGGAGCAGTCAAATTGTACGTCTGCAGAGATGAAATTTGGTTCTATGAAACTGCCGTATGCCATATATGCAGTACATTGAGTGCTTATAAGCAATAACACTATTTACTTGGGCCAATGCAAATAATACCTGGTTATTATCCTAAAGAAGAAAAAGGAAATTAGTAACTGCTGGTCAGTTCAATTTTTTATTTTGATGTTTGGTGAAGCACCAAGATAAATTTGTATTATGTATACTATTTTTCATCCGTGAGAGATGGGGTAAGAAATTGCGGCCCAGACAAAAGGCGAAGACGTTCTTCAATAGGCTGAGAGCCAGCAAGAAACTAGGACTACTGTTGTTGGGTGGGGAAAGAAAAGAGAAAAGCATTGTCAGAAAATTAAACAGCATGCTGAAACCTAACCCTACGTGTGGGGTTCCTATATCCTTGTCTATGGAGGGTTAAGGGTTTGGCCTCTGGTTGACTTACAGGTGGAGAAAGCTCTGCAGAACTGAGGACAGAGTACGAGGTCTTCAAGAGAGACTCCGCAACCTAGTTGAAGCTGAACAGTCAATAAATACTGCTGCATTAACAGAACAGTCAACAAACTCAACTTCAGTTACAATCAAGGTCCCTTCACCTGCTGATAAAGTTATATAATAGTTGAGTATGGTGCAGTTGAATTTATCCTTCAACTGGAAAGTAAGCTTTTGAAACCTCTTGTAACTTCCATTTGTCTGACACTTGGCCGATCTTGAATATTTTACTAGCAGCAATTTCTGAAATCTTTTCCATACGTGAAAAAATTGTTATTTTTGTTTTTTTGTGAAGTAATTAACCCATCTTGAATGATTTACTTGAAATGCTCTTAAACTATATTCTGTCGATTGTTGGTAACATTAATGAAGATCTAGCTTTCGATATTGTTAATTGTGAGCTTGATTTCATATGGATAAGATGAACTGGCCCTACTATGTTCTATTACTCTTCGTAGTAGAGAATGCGAGGGTAGTATTATATTGTAATCCTAGGCATTATCATGTACAGCTGTATAGCATCCAACTAACTAGATATTTGGTGCTAGTAATTGCAAGAAAGTACAGTACAACATTGATTCTCTGCTAATATTTTGTGCTAGTAACTGCAAGGAATCAAGCAACATTTGCACATCTATCAGCCAGCTTCAAAATTTTGTCAAGAAAAGTTGTAAAACATTTAACAAGGCTGGCACTGAACGAACTAAAGTGATTATGTCTTCTCATTATAGCAAATGTATTACTACTATTGTAGTCATAATTTTGTATTTTTATTAGATAAAAAAGAAGCAGCAATTCTTAGGTTCAAAATACTTGGCATGATATTGATGCGAAACCTTGGCATGATATTGATGCGAACCAATATGGAACCCAATTGAAATCATTATTTTTATGACATGGAATGAAATATGTCATCTTACTAAATCTATCTACCATCACCAATATGGAATCTCTTCATTTCTTAGTTCTAGGTAAACTCAAGACAAAATTAATAGACACATGAACCCAATACTCACTAGGAACGGGAAATGGTGAATACAAACCTTGTAATAAAGCCTTAGACTTGGCATTTTTACAAGTGATGCATATACTACAAACTCGACCAACATCAACTTTCATCTTAGGCCAATAAAAGTGTTCATTTAACATCTCCAAGATTTTTTTTAATCCTAAAGTGACCCATTAAACTTCCATTATGTGCTTCTCTTACTAGTAATTCTCTCATTGAACACCTAGGTACACATAATTTATTCTCCTAAAATAAATATCCATCATGTTTAAAGAATCTAT
The DNA here is from genome assembly GCF_002742605.1 of Olea europaea var. sylvestris. Classification (NCBI taxonomy): domain Eukaryota; kingdom Viridiplantae; phylum Streptophyta; class Magnoliopsida; order Lamiales; family Oleaceae; genus Olea; species Olea europaea. The sequence continues at coordinate 13,789,809 of NC_036251.1, forward strand.
CTACAGCACATTTGTTACATGATTCATATTTTTTTTTTTATGACCGTGGGTGTCCGGACCAGCTTATGCGCACCTCGAGCAATCCTACAGGGCCTGGAGTTTACAGTCGGGTACTCACCTCAGTGGCCTTGAGGAGACTCGAATTGGTAACCACTGGGGAACAAACCCAAAGTTTGACCACTGAGCTACTCTTCAGGGTTACATGATTCATATATATTAGAAAAGTTTGGGTCATTAGCATACATGTCCTTAACATATTCATCTAAAGAAGTAAGAAGTATGTACCTCCTTAACAATGTATCTGTTACCATGTTTTCTTTACCTTTTTTCTAATGAATAACTTATAGAAATGTCTTGATGAACTCCACCCACCTTTCATGCCTCTTCTTTAGTTTATTTTGACCCTTCAGATGCTTCAATGACTCATGGTCGGTGTGGATCACGAACTCTTTTGGCCATAGGTAGAGCTGCCATGCTCCAAAGCTCGAATAAGTGCATACAACTCCTCGTCATATATAGAATAGTTGAGAGCTGCTCTACTTAGCTTTTCACTAAGGTAAGCTATTAGCCTCCATTCCTGCATCAAACCAACTTAAATACATATTCTTGAGGCATCACAATCAATCTCAAAAGTGTTGTTCAAGTTAGGTAGTGATAAAATTGGTGCGGTACACAACTTATCGTTTAATAGTGTTAAAAGCATGTTCTTATTCAACGCCCCAATGAAATCATGTACTTTCCTTTACAATCTCCGTGACTGATGTGGCAATTATTTTAAAGTTTCTAACAAAAAGCCTATAGAAGCTGGCTAAACCATATAAGTTTCTTACCTTGGTTATGCTTTTCGGTATTGGTCACTCCTTGATGGCTTTGATTTTCTCCTCATCCACTTTAATTCCTTTAGAACCAATAACATAAACAAGAAAAATAACATTTTCCACGCAAAATGTACTTTTAAAGTTAGCATGATGTTGTTCTTGTCTTAAAATCACAAGCACATATCTTAAATATCCTATATACTCATTTAAATCTTTACTTTATACCAAAATATCATCGAAGTACTACTACGAATTTACCTATAAATGCTTGCAAGATATGATTCATTAATCTCATAAAAGTGCTAAGTGCATTAGTAACTCCAAATGATATGACTAACCACTCATATAAATCATACTTTGTCTTAAAAATAGTTTTTCACTTATCTTGATTTGATATCTACTTTTAAAATCTATTTTACTAAACATGCATGATCTAACCATAAATAGCATTAACACGGCACATGGACTCGTACTTTATTTCACATTCCCATTACTCATCAATTCTTCTACTTGCTTTTGAAGTTCCTTTTGTCTTCTCGGGATTACTCCTATAAGCCAGCCTATTTAAAATGACAGCTCTAGGTATAGAGTCAATTTCATGTCCTCCGAAAATAAGTCTTTGAATTCCTGCAACAAAGAGGTAGTCAAACTTGGGAGGGGTTGTGTTAGATTCTTCTTAGTTGAGGAGTGATATTTTATGAGCCAACAAGATTATATGTCAGTTCTCAACCACTGCTCTCTTCAACTCACTCTCTTTTGCAAAAAAATTCAATTTCGACTCTTCTCCTATTTTCTCACTTGCTCTCTTGCTATCTCACTCTCTTTTTCTCTCATTCTTTTATCTTCTTCATTTTTTAATTTGATTTAATCTTCATAAACTTGCTTTGATGTTCATAGTGCAAGAGTAAAAGATTTCCCATGTTTTGTAAAAATGTACCTATTTTTGTACCCATCATGCACCACATTTCTAACTTCTTCACATTTATTCAACCATTACAATTTATAGAGCTTAGAATGTTTTCGTATTGTTAACCCAATTTCTCAACAAGTGTAGTACTAGCCTCATTGGTACAACTACCCCATCAATAATCATACTACATATCTTCTTTTTGATATGACATCTTGTATGAAATATGTTTTCCCTTTGTTTTTCTAAGTAGGAGAGCTATTAATTAAAAACGAGCTTTTAGTGCTCAAATTAAAGTAGATGACTTAGAGCAACAAGAAGGTTGGGAATCCACCTTGGGTATAATTTTGCGAGCAACTTCCCCTCTTCCCTTCGGTGGCTTAGTTCTACTCTTTGAAACAGCCCATCACCTCTATTTTTATCTCACTTCAGTTTTCAAGAAGGATTAGTACCCGAAGAACCCGATAGATATCTAGTTGTCCGTTTTCCCTTTAACTGCCTCTCCACCTTCATAGCTATATGCGACATGTCCTAACTCCACATAACGTTGCAATTCCACCACATTAGCTCTCTCCCTATTCGAACCATTCAAAAATTAGGCTATAGTGGTCTCTCGACCCTATTCAACATTTGCTCTAATCATGACAATTTTTATCTGTTCGTGATAATCCTCCACACTCCTAGATTTTTGATAAAAGCTTTGTAATTTTTGATAGAGATCTCTATAGTAATGAATATGAATAAACTTCTTCCTCTTTATAGCTTTCAATTCTCCACGTCTCAATAGCCCCCTCATGATTCCTCCTCCTAGATATTTCTATTTGATCCCACCAAATGATAGCATAATCAGTAAACTCAATGACACTCATCTATCACCCAATTTAGCTTTTTCCCTCTTAGTCTCACCACTGCCTTTTTCCGACTCAATGTTTCCTTACAAGCGCTTCAAAGAACTAATTTGATCTCAATAAAAAAAAAAAACAACCATTGTGGAGTTCAAACAAAGAATTGAGTGAGAAAGTTAACTCTGGAATGACTCAAGAAAGTAGGAATGAAACTTTTAACGGAAACACTAAGGATAAATTCGATAAAGTGTTTCTTGGACACTTTTGACTTTGGAATTGCTTTTTTTTTTTTTTTTGTCGTAATTGCTCTATTTTATTCTAATATTTTCCATTTTTTTTGCTAAATGTGCGAAAATTCGTCAAAGAGCCCCAAAAATCGAAAAGGAATTGATTTGGACACTAATTTAGTTACCCTAAACAGCTTCTTCTTTTGTTTTAATTATGTTGACTTATCTTGTTTCCCCTTTCGATCTCAAAATGAAACTTGTCCATTTGTTTGTTGTGATTAATGTTTCGTCCGCTGTAGCTTGAGCAAGAAATCCTATGGTTTCCTTGATCTTATTTGCTCATGATTTAGTCATTGGTCTTGCCTCCACAATGAACGGGTCCTTGTCCTTGCTAGCTATTGTACATGGTTCTCATCATATATGGACATATTCTAATCTATGTTTAAGTTCAAATACATCGTTCAGCAAAGTACAAAAATAAATAAATAAATAAATAAACTACTCTAGTTTCCTATGGAAAATTTTATATTCTCATCTATGTTTATATTGGAGGGTTGACTAGTCTAAAAAAACAAACCAATTAGATTAATACACTTAAAATAAATTAAAATCTCTAATCACTATAATTTATACGTCCCAAAATCGACCTAAAAAGCCTCGAAATCACTGTTTCAAAGAGGAACTCTAAAACCACCCAAAACTCCCAAACGAGGAGTTTAAAGAGTGAAATCAACGAGATTCCAAATGGAACTAGAGTTGTCTTTGGCTGTGCTAGGGAAGACGCTTGCAGCGTATAGTATCTAGCAGGAAGTAATACATGTTTTCACTGTGGGTGATGGAAAAGTATGGTATGGTTGGATATTGGAAGGGATGTACATTGTTGTTATGATGGGAGAATATATGAAGCTTGTGAGGTTTATAAACAATGGAGACATGCTAGTGGATTTACATTGTAGATGTAAGATAAGTAACTTTTACAGGTTCATCAGAATATGCACTCCAAGTGTTTGACGTATTGTTTCATCCAACTTGAATTGACAAGACCATCAAATTTATTGATGATCTTCTCAAGCCTATTGTGAAGTCGATAAGAGCATAAGAAGCCGTAATCCATATAACCATGTACCAAGTAGAGGCCTCAATTCTTCCTGGTGCTCGTAGAGCTACAGTGTCAAGTTCATTGAGGATTAGCGGCAATTTATTGGCTAACTTAGTGACCTTGAGTTTCAGTTTTTGGCTTCTTCACTTGTTATGTGAAGGCGTTTTTCAATCTTAGACACCGCGGTTTTCAGTTTCTACAATGTAGAGATTAGCTTTTTGGAGTGTGCAAGCGTTCATAATTACTTGGAACCAAGTTTTTCAGTCTCAAAAGCGCTTTCTTCGGCATTGCAAACATGGTTGAAACAAGCTGTTTTTAATTAACAAGTTATAGGAAATAAACTGAATAATCCCCAAGGAAACAAACATGTTTAAATACAAATTAAAACTCAGATACTTGTCGTGCTTGTAAGTAACGAATTGCTGGCATTAGAGTAATAATTTTGGACAACGTAGTCTCCGTATGTTTTATACCTCATATTGGCTTCTTCTAATGCTGGGCCTGGTTTATCTTTCTGGAAACTCCTGCCAGAGTTTTGATTGGTGTTCTTCACCTTTTTTTTTAGTGTTTGTCGTTTTTTTGAAATTGTCACCTTTTCGAGTGTTTCAATTTTATTTTTTTTTTTGTCACCTTTTTTCACTCTAGTGAATTTATGCCAATTTCAACTTATAGAGTGTTATGCTTCATTTGCAAGTTAGTTCTACATATAGATTTTATTTTTGTATATTTTCAATTTCGTCACTTTTTGAGTGTTTGTCATCTTTTTTGAGTTTGTGTTACTTTTTCTTTTTCATTTTCTGTCACTTTTTATGGAGTACATTTTCCTATAGGGGTCTTACCGACTCCTCATTGTAGGGATGGCTCCATATGAAAAAAAAAAAGAAAATTATGCTGAGGCCCGCGCATGTGTGTCAGACAGACAAGGGCCTGTAGACCCCTGTACCTACAACATCGTCCTTTTTTGAATCTTTGTGTAACTTTTTTTTTTTTAATTTGTCACTTTTTAAAAATTTCTGTCACTTTTTTTATTTTTTTAAGTAATTGTCACTTTTTTTATTTATTTTTTTTATCATTTTTTTTAGTGTTTGTCACTTTTTTCAATTGTCTTTTTGAAATTTCAATCATTTTTTAGTGACAAACGTCAATTTCTAATAAAAGTGACATGTATGTAAATTTTTAATAAAAAAGTGATACTAAATTTTTAAAAGTGACACAATGTTACTTTTTAATTTTACACAGTAACTTTTAATTTTAAAAAAACTTTTATATGATTTTTCAAAACACTTCTAATTTTAATGTCATTTTTGTAAGTTTCCTTGCAAAATATCCTCAACTCTCCTCATCCACAGGTTGGCCCGAACTGAGAAAGGTCCTCAATTACACCAATATAAATCTTTTGCAGAGGAAATTTTTGTGCAAATGTTGTTCCTGGATGCTGTCCCTTTGTAAAGCTTCCGTATGTGATAAAAACTTAGGCCATTTTGAAAGCCGTGGAACTGAGGCAGTAGTTCAAATTGTTGATCTCAAACTGTCCAGTGCAAGGCCTAAAGGCCACCTTCTTTAAGAATTGCAGGCATCTTAAAATGGAAGACGAATTGATGCCAGATGCTATAAGAACATTTGTTGGGGTAAGTCGGGGCTGTGTGCATGTATATGGAGTTGGGCCAATTATGGACTGCGAAGTTATGATAAATACCGCGGGTTGGCTTATTAATATGTAATGGATTTGTGTGTGCACAAGTGGGCCAGAGCATATGGGAGTTATGGTGAGTGGCTTTTGAAATACACGAGCTAAGGCTTTATGGGGTATTGGATGGGCTAGAGTAAATTGTATGGTTGTAAAGAATTTGATTCTTGTGGAAATTGGTTAAATCACCAGCAATAGGAATGCAGCTCTTTGCAATTTTGATTTCTGGACTTCCTTCCCCTTATTTTTTTTTTTTTTAACAATGCTAACTTAAAAGAGACAAAACACGAACTAACTTCTTTGCTGGCTTAATTTCTTCATATGCATGCTGTTGAACAATTTTATTTATTTATTTTTTTGGTGTATGTTTCTATTTGGTGTTTGAGGGTTATTTCAGGGTTAGTGGTTTAGAATTATGTTGGTGTATGGTGGCGGCGGCGGCGGCTCTGTGTGTGGATTGATGGAAACAATTGGTTGGTTGGGATGTTGTTTTTGGATTTTTGGATTTGAGAAAGGTATAGATCAAATGTGATGAAATGCTCTGATGCCGAATGTTATAAGCACGACTGTAGGAGAAGGGGAAAGGGAAGAGGAGAAAGGAGGGGCGAAAAGAGGGAAGAAGAGAGGGAGAGTTAAAGAGAATTTAGGGGAAGAAATTCAATTTATTTCATCATCAAAGGTTCACCAATTACATCGCATAATATCCCTTTATATAGGGTTTCAAAAGACCTTACTCTAAGTAAGAGAATGTTATGAAAAGTAATAAATCAAATACTAATAAAGTTTCCTAAAATACACATTAAAACTGAAAACTAATTATAATAATTTTTGTTATAATATTTCATCGCGAATTAGAATCAAATGCAATTACTCATCAATTAATTGAAGAAGCTGAAAAGTTTGACATCTCTTTTCAGTTTGAGTGTATGAATAGACTAACTTGTTCTACACATCAAATAGATAATTGTCACATCCGGATGCACAAGATCAGTTCTAGATAAATGAGAAATTGATGTCCAAAGTCAGGATTTAAAAATAATAATAATAATAATAATAATAATAAGGAAAAAAAAAGGACCATGTAACAAGACTGCTTGAGGGGCTACCTCGTGAGCAGCGAGTGGTCGTGTCACTGAAATTTCTACTCGCGGTGTGGCTAGCGAGCAATCTGAATGGCTATGTTTCTATGAAACCTGCTGAATTTTGGGACACGTCTCTTCGGCCACAGTTCCCCAACCTTTATAAATTGGACTTTGTTGGTAATCTAAATTCATCGCATATCATATGTATTGATTACATTTAACCAAATCAATTACATAACCATAGTTTTATTGCATAAAAATTCCATTCAAAGTAGAGAGTTCTTTTCATTTTCAAGTTCATTGATTCCTTGAAGTTTTAAGTGTCTTTACTGCAAAGAGAAATCGTTGTATCTTGGGAGAAGATTGCCAAGACTCCATAAGCTTTTTGGCGGGGCAAATTCAATTTATATATATAGTGTTAAACACTAGCCTCGGTTCACAAAGTTAATTGTTCTTCCTCATTTCTGCATTTGTATTTTGTCATTACAAGTGGATACTTTGTTTAAATAATTCAAAATATAATTTGCAATTCACACACATAATCACGAAGAAACCACAGTGCGTTTGGTTTGAAGCTGAGAATCATGGAAACATCGAAATTTTAAGCAGATCCCTTTGATTGCTTTTGAATCTACTGTGCTAAAAGCTTCCATGGAGCCTTGGAAGATTGAGAAGATGCTGTTTGGAGAGGAAATTAAGAATAGTATAGCTTGTGAGCCTGTGAGGGTGTCGATATATAGTAAGGCACGATAAGCTTGATTAATGTATTCCTGGGCTTGAGTTATTTGGGTTTGGTAAGGTGTCTTTGAGGTACCATGTGATGTTGCAGTTAAAAGAGATTGTTGCTGAGTTATAACTATGTTGCATATAAAATCAAAGAGGAAATGGCTGTTTTATAATCTGCTGTCACGATCAACCACACTTCCTTGTTTCTCATAGAGATTTAAAGGGTATGATAGTTTCTGTTAGTGCGAAGCTCATATTTATTAATTTCTATTTCTGTCTGGAAGAATAGGCTTATTTTCTTATTCAAATGAAGTATTTTAACATGGCTTTTCTTTCCCTATTGAATAATATGTCTGTACTGCACATTTAGATAAACGAAAAGCGTATTCTATAGCCCCTGTTTGATCCCCATTTTCTGAAAAATATACATTTTTAAACAGTGTTTTGACATCATTTCAACTACACATTTTTCAATAAAATAATATTATACGTAAATCCAAAGCTTTTTATTTTTTATTTTTAAACTATCAATACACTATTCAAAAATTCATTATTATCAAAAGAATGGGCTCAAACAGGGCTAAATCTGAAAACTGCCTACCTTAACTCTCTTGGGAGTTCAACTGTCTTAACCATGGTCTTCACCTTAATTCTCTGAAATTCATTTTTTGTTGCTGCACAAATCTGAAACAAGATTGACAGACAAAAATCACAAAACACTGGTTTCAGAAACTAGATTTCTTGCCAAAATGATGCTATACGCTTGTCTATGCTGTTGGATAAATTGGTGCATTGCATCATTAATCAGAAACATGTGCGTGCTAATACGATAAAATCACAATTTACTAGTGCAATTTACCAGATAGAGTTTTGATTTACCGAAACCAAGGTATGTGGATGAATAATAAGCAAAACGACTAATTACAAACCCTTAAAAAAAAATGTAGAAATTAGAATGAGATGAAATGAAACGAGGTACATGAGTGCAAATCTCTTTAAAACATATTTCGCCCCCTGCACTGGTGTTAATAGGATCAAATAGACATCTCTTTTAGGATATAACGTTTCTATTAAAATTAACATAGCACAATATCCAGACGAATGCCTATACTTTTTAAAATTGGATGATATCAATGCAAAAATATCGAACACGAATATCGAAAATAGTTTGGGTAATATTTTAGTTAAATTTGGATAAAGGAAAAATTGGAAATCAATTTAATTGGAATTGATTAATAATGCAAATAGAATAAAATTGATTCAATTTATAGATTCAATGTCTTCTCTGAATTGGTACCTTTGGACATAAATTATTTTAGATCATCATATGATTCCTTTTCAAATTTGATCATGATCTAATGTTATGATTTTTCATCATGCACATTTTTTGAATAATCACACCCAATTCGAAAAATCACAACTCCTTAATATGCATCATTTACATTTGAAAAGTCGCGACCAGTTATCGCACTAATTTGACACCTTTCCAATTTACAACTATTAAAACATTAATCCCCTATTTAGTATAAATTAAAATTCAGATTTTAATATAAGTCAAAGTCAAATATTAATTTTAACCACATATTTTATGGAACTTATAACTTTTCAACCTTGTATTTCATTATCTTTTATCAAAATCTATTTAAAATCTGATTTTTACTAAACAGAGTAAATCTTAATTTTTTTTAAAAAACCATTAGTTCTAGCATAGGTTCTAGCATAGGCTACTTTGAAGGAGTCAATTTCAAAGTTGATGCAGAATATTGGATAGTATTAAAAAGAAATTATTATCCCGTTTATTAACAAATGTGACAAAAGAATTTGCATTACTTTCACGCTACATCATCGTCAGAGATAGGGCTGAATTGAGAGCATGAGCCTCCAACGATACACATACATCAGTTATGATTGTCATCATGTATTAGCAGGCTTTGCTCCACAAATAAGCATTTAGTTACTTCTCTGTGCTTTTGCACTTCCAACATGGCTCGTCCTCCCACTTTATTTTTTAAGTTTGCTTATTTTCACTGTGAATATTCTTCAGTAAAGTTGGGAGTGTTACACCTAGACCGGAGGTTTAGCAGGTCTTTGTTGAGAATGATCGTGGAGATGTGAGATCTCCTATTGTACAATCTAAGAAAATTGTACACATATTTAGCATATAATATAGTGTCTAAGAACTTAAGAGCATCAATTAGTGGTGTAAAGGAGGGTCAATCCACATTTTGAGTCTAGTTGTGTTATCCTAGCTTTGCTGACCTATGGCTCTAAAGGCTGGCCCTAAAATTTTAATTTGCTTTTTCGGAAAATCAAGCAAGAGACACGAAACATCAAGCTCTTGTTTAGCGCAAGTATATTTTCTAAAAATCATTTTTCCTTAAAATTCATTTTCAACAACACATTTCCATAAGTATATAATATTTATCAACTTTTCAACCAGTGGATAAAGAAATGCTTGTTCGTCTCCAATATTATTATTATTATTCAAGTGGTAAATTAGACGATTAGGGTCGGTCCTGAAATGTTGGGGGTTTTAGGCCATCTTCAAATATGGGGCCTCTAAAAATGTTTAAAAAATATGAATATAATAATTGAAAAAATGAGCGAAGATCCATCAAATTGGTCTCAAAGATTAGTAAGGAAATCAAAACACTTCCCTTTCGTGCACCCTCATTTTATTCAAAGAAACTTTCCCTCTATAGTAGTTGTCCACTTGTCCTCTTTCTGCAATTTTTATTAAATAATAATATTCAAAGTTATGAAAATAATAATGTGAAATTTTCAAATGTATAAATTAAATTTACTCTCCTTGAATTTTGGATAGAATATCAAAAATTATATTACCACATTCAATTTATTTAATAACTTCTTTTTGAATAGACACCATAGATTTTTATCAACTTCAATTCTGAGAAGCTCATAACGGCATATGCAATTGTAACTGATATAATCTATTATATTTTATAAGTAATCCACACATTTGAAAAATAAAAGTCTTATCATTTTTATATAGTCAACACTTCAATCACATTTTTCATCTTTTCTTAAAAACAATTTCAAACAATTTGCAACTTAAAAAATAAATTCTGCCCATCAATACTGGAATCTTTGTCATACTTCAAATATTCTTCGAGCTTAACATACCATTTTATCAAAAAGAATCTCAAAAGTTTTTTCGTATTTTCAGCTGAATGCATTATTTCATTATTTACCTCTTTTTTTTTTTTTTATTATTAAATTGCTTCTTTATATGAACAATCAGATTTTCATGAAAAGTAGGTTCAACTTCCATTCGAGAAGTAATCTTATCAAATTCAAATTAAATTTCTCTATATATTTTAGAAAATGAAATAAGTGATTTCAAGTGACTAATAACAACATCAATAAACACGTTCTCACTTTGCAACATTTTGCTTACTCTATTAATAGCAGACAATATACTGTACCAAACAACCAAGTCACAAAAACTAAAAATACGTAATGTCATAAGATAAACTTTTAGCATCTCTAAATACCTTGTAGTAATCAATTTTCCGTCAAGTTTTCTAAAGAAGTTTTTATTTGTGGATCTTGAAATCTTATTGCATTAATACTTCCAACTTGATTTTCTCAATATGTTTGTGATATTCACTTAAGTGTCAGACATTTACATTATAGAAATAACCCACAATATAAATATAATACTATCAGTATCACTGTCAAAGAATGTGAATGTATGCTATAGAATCGTAACGAGTTGAAGTTAAAGATGAGGAATTAAAGATGATTTAACAAGTGGAGAAAATAAAATAATAGCTGAAGGGTCACTAAAAAATAAAAGAATTGGAAAAGAGGAAAAAAAATAAAAAAATAAAAAAGGGCAAAAAAGAGACGACGAAAGCCACCCTAAAAGTAAGAAAAACGAAAAATAAACAATATTGAAAGTCAAGAATGTATGGAAAACTTCTTTTACGTTTTGAAGAATATACAACCTTTTTTTTTTTTTTTTTTTTAATCTTTATTATTTATATATATAATTTGTATAATAATTTTTTTATGGGCCCTCACCAAAGCGGATTAATGAGAATCTTTATAGTTCAAATCAGAACGTGAAACATTAAACATCCACTCAGTATTAAAATCTCACGGAATTCATTAATTCTTCAAAAAGTAATGCACTAACCGAACACGTTGGCAGCTCCAACCACTGCATTTTTGTAAATTAACGAACATATATAAATTAATAAACGAAGTAGGACTCAAAAACCGACTATATAACCTTAATTTTCTCTGTTCTGCTGCTGAAAAAGTCTTCAGAAATGTTTCACAGTCACATTGTATTCTGCTGTATCATTTCGATTCGTTTGATCAAACCAAATTGTATGTGCCAATGCATACCCTTTGGCCAACCTAAAAAGCCCTGATCCCCCAATAATTGGCATTTCTCTCACATTTTCAGAAACATGGTTACTCCCAATCATGCTGAGGCTACTACCATTGTATTTCCCATCTGTAAATACAAAGTTTACAATCATAAGCAAGCTAATATCATGCTGTGATGCAATGGAATACATCCCCTGTGCTCGTCCAACGAGCTTTGAGCTATGATCGGGGCCTTCTGTTAGTGCATCATCTATCATGTAGGTAGCACCGAAGCTCAGTTCATTCCCACTAATTATCTTCACTGCAGTGGGATTTTTCCCACTGGGAATGTCGTGATAGTAGAAATGGAGATGGCTCGTTTTAGCCATTCGCTTCATTGTTGTGTCGAAAATATTCTCCCAGAATATGGCACTGGAAGATGCAAGTAAGGTTGTGAAAATGTTCAGGTAGAGAATAAAGAGTCTGTGACTTAAGAAAGAAGTCATTTTGTGTGTTGATAATATGTTTGATAGTGTTTACTTATATATATTGAAGGTGACTGAGGAGTAGGTTCTGCATCCTACTGGCCATTATTATTTTCAAGGAATTGATACTATATGTACATAACACAGGGTTCATAATGGCGCCCCCCTTCACATGGAGGGAGACCCACTTCGAATAAATTATATTTTATTCAAAGTAGATCTTCTCCATGTGAATGGATGAACACCGTTATGGATACCCTAATGTACTGTAGCATGACCTTATTTGCAATGGGAAAACTACAGCTTCTGTGCGCTAGTTATGCATCGAATGTGATGTATAAGAGCATTTCAAATGATAGTGTGAAATTAGGATAGTGAAATTAGGAATAAATTAGTATCTATTAAATTACTTTTGCATTCTCATTTACATTCCGATGGATCTAAATTAAAATTTTACTCCAATGGAAAAATTTAAGTCCACATCTTGTCTTTTGTGAATGTAAAAGAATATATAAATTTTCATACTTTTTACATTTTTTGTCAGAAAATATAAAATGCATTGGAAAGGCTCTAACAATTTCCCTTTAGTGTTTTGCACAATTTAAAAAAGAAATAATGAGAAATTGTAAGAAATGGCTAGTCATTTTTATGAAATGACCTTTTTATATAAAATAACTTTTTATAAAAAAATATATAATTTTTTCCTCAATATTGATCCGGGCAACAATTAGACATATATCAGAATAATTACAACTTTTATGATACGATAGAATTGTCATGAAGGCTTTTTGTTAGGCAAATATGTGCCCAACTATCTGTTTATCGTGATAGCACGAAATGTCTTGACCAACACTCGAGTATCTAGAAAATTAATTTTTACTGCACTTACAAAAAATTAAATCAGATGAAAATAGATATGTAACTACGTGATGAATATACACATTTGTCAATTTCATGTTAATCTCATTCTATGGAAATGTCCAACAAAACTGAATGATGCAAATATTTTATATTTTGCGAAATTTTATTTTATAGGTACTATAATATTTTTTGATTGCTTGTCTTAGAAGCTTATATTTTCTGTCGAAAAAATTGTGTACTTATTAAACATAATTTATATAACTTTTTAGAAAGAGCGATCATTTTGTCAGTATTTTCATAAAGAGGTCATATTTTCCCTTCTTCTAAAAGGAATTCAAAGTTTGCTGTATCATGAAGCAAAGATTCCTTTAGAGTGAATTAATCAGAGGACATGGGCCTAAAGAAAAAAGCAATTGTCTCATGCAGAACTGAAAGTAAACGTGAGTTTTAAGTTATGACGTGCAAATATTTGACCATATACCTCCTAATAAAATAGGTGGTCCATGTTGTACAAATATTTGATCATAGACCCCTTGGTAAGATAGGTGGCCGAGGTAGGAAAAAAAGACTAATTAATCTCTTAATCCATTCTTTCGGACTGATGCGAGGAAGAGGAAAAAAATATTATTTTTTATAATTAAATTCAAAATTTTGTTTTTATGATATATTGAAACAAATTACAGCCGATCCTACAAGGCAGGCGAATCTAGGCTCGTACTCCACGTTACTCTGTCAAAGAGGTAGTTTGACCCAAACTATAGGAGAGCCGATCCCATTTGCCGAAGTCAAACCCAAACCCATATGGAGACCGACCCTTAGGACGGAGTGAGACTACAAAGGGCTTAGTGGGAGGTCATTTGTACAATCCTTAGTAAGTGATTGATGTAACAATTCACTGCTATCATTGTCCTATTCAGCCAATCAAGTCAAGTTTAAGTCCTATGTCAGACTTATGGGCAACAAAGTGATATTAATATTAAATACTTATGATTGATAAATACTTTTGACAATAGGCCTCAGCTGCATGATGAGGCTACGCACACTTTCATCCTACGGTCAATATCCATTGTATTCTACTATAAAAGCTCATACAATGTATCAATGCAAAGATAATGCAAGTTTAGACTTTCAACCTACAACTTTACTGTCGTTATGTTATTATCACGTATACTTCCCAAAGCTAACCCCATTTTTACATAGGAGGTCTGTATCTAAAACACCTCCCATACTCACATACTTATTATTTCAACTGACTTAGTAGTAAGAGTATGCGCGGCCAACTCCACCACCATCAGAAGGAAGCCATGTATGGCTAATGGTTTGTCTTAATATATAAGAACGTGACTTACGTTGAGGTGGGAGGCCTTGGAATCTGTTAGTTGCGTTGGATGTACAAATATAGACGTTAACATATTGGCGTGTGTGAAAGAAAGGTAGAGGTGGAAATGTCAAATAATTGCACCTCTAATTGACATGCGGATGACCTACCCGAAAGGAAGAATATTTTTTCTCTAAAATATGCATAAGAACGTGGCCCCAAGGGCCCTCCAATGTATTTGACAGAATTAGCCCCCAGCAACCACCTCAGGTTTATATTCAAAATCATGGGCCCCAAGAAGTCCCTCCACTCAGAAATAGGCAAGACAGAAGGGATGTAGCAAATTTAAGAAAGCAGGCTGGCCCATCATAGCAACCTCAGTATCAAGACAAGGAGGAAGATTCAGATGGTCCATGTAGATTCTTCGAATTAGATGATGATGATGATGATGATGATAATCTCCCATTTTCCAAAGAGTTGAGGAATGCCCATGTCCCCAGTACTTTGCACCACCAAAAATTGCCAAGTATGAAGGGAAAGGCGACTCGACGAAACATCTAAACAATTATAAGAACTACATGAGCCTGAGGAGAGCTTTGCATGTGTTAAAGTGTAGAGCCTTCCGTTTTACACTTATAAGAGTTGTTGAAATATGGTATAGCCATATACCAACTGGGAGTATCCGATGTTGGTTGAATTTCATAAACACCTTCTTGAATCAATAGCTATCAAGTAAGAATAGAGAGGCTCCCATCCAGCGATTGCAAAATATAAGGAGATAGGCAAGCTAAACCTTGAAAAGCTAATTTGCTCATTTCACTGATGAAATGACTTACTGTGAACAAGTCCTCGATAGAGAGGCTCTTTCAATTTTGAGAGGAGGCCTTAACATGAATACCATATTTTGGAGGGATGTGCGAATTAAGAATCCTACCATTTATGATGTCTTACTAAAAATGATAAGAAGTGAGATTGTTAATGAAGAATTGATAGACTATTGCAATTGAATCTCCTTGGGATTCCTGCTACCTCAAAAGAAACGACGATGCCCTGTCTCACATCTGGTGAATCGACAATGGACCGAAGCTGGGCATACCAGCGCCCCTACTTCAGGTCAGGCATTAGCTACTGTTACTTTGAATGCCGTACTTTCTTTAGCATATGAAGAGGATGGACCTAATGTTTAAAGATAAGGCAATTGCTTAAGGGATAGAAGCAAGGACCAGAATAATGAGCCTAGGAATAGATCTAATTATTCTTATCACCGAACTTTCAACCACGGCATAAATGATTGTATGTGCATGCTACATCATGTAGAACAAACTAATGCACATTTAGGAAGAAGGGATATCCACCACACGTAATGAAATACGC
Organism: Olea europaea var. sylvestris; assembly: GCF_002742605.1. Classification (NCBI taxonomy): domain Eukaryota; kingdom Viridiplantae; phylum Streptophyta; class Magnoliopsida; order Lamiales; family Oleaceae; genus Olea; species Olea europaea. Next base: position 13,805,579 of record NC_036251.1, read on the forward strand.
TCTCATCTAGGCATGATCAACAACCTAGATGAGATGGGGCGTGGCGACATCCCTGGGAAGAATTTCATAACATAGAAGGGATGAAGATAGGAACATGCATGAAAGTGGCTAAAGGCAAAAAAGAAATCCCTCGAGAAATGCTGACAATGCTCCCATTTGAGATATAGGTACTATTATGAGAGGACTACATGTTAATAGAGAATTTCAAAATACACAAAGAAACTATGCAAGGAAAGTCAAAGATCTCCCTGTGTTGAGTTACATAGTTAGCAGCAACCCCATGGGGCTGGAAATACGCCATCCATCACTTTTACCAAAGAAAATGAAGTGGGTTTACATTACCCCCGGTTGTGACGCATTGGTGGTAAGGGCTATTATGGCCGCAATGGCTTAAAGCACATGTTGATAGGCAATGGTAGCTCTTTCAATATCCAATTCGGAGCTACTTATGATAAGATGTTGATAGATCATGAGCTTACCTCCTTGACCTCTCGTTTATATGGTTGCTCTAGAGATAGCATAATTACAAGGGGAAAAATTACTCTTATAGAAGAAATAAGGCTGTTTCCTTGACAAACCATCATTTCATGGAGTTTCTTATTATGGATCATAGGTCAACCTAACACGGTGTATTGGGATGACCTGAGTTGATGAAACTTTGGGCTTTCACATCCATGCACCACTTATGCATGAAATTTATTTACTGAATATGAGACAAAAAAAATGTTATCTCAACTTGTTGAGAAAAGTTAAACCTCTAAACAGGAAGAATAGATTGAAATGGTAGACGTCCTTGCAGAATAGAAGATCTCTGTAGAATGGATGGCTCTTGAGGAAAGGGCCATGAATGATGGGCTGTATCGTTGTATCATGGAGTTCAATTTTTAAATGATCCCAGTAGAAGAATTGGAATACTTCCCAGTAAATCCTTAAGATCCTACAAAATGCTCCCAAGTAGGAAAAGAGCTAAATCTGGAAGACAAGCGAAAGTTGAAAATTTTTCTACGAAAAACCTTGGATATATTTGCTTGGAGACACAAAGACATGGTAGCCATTAACACCAACGTCAATTTTCACCACCTCAATATTGATCCTGGTGAAGAAATATAATGGCAAGTAGAAAGTATGCATAGACTTGTCCAATCTTAATCGGCTAAATCCAATGACAGCCATCCACTTTTAAAGATGAATCAACATCTGGACTCTAGTCCGGGACACGAGTTGCTAAGCTTTATGGAAGCCTATTCAAGTTATAATCAGATCGTTATGTACTCTACAAATGAGAAAAAAACCTCATTCATCATAGATAGAGACTAACCCTAAAAAGATTGAAGCTTTGATGGATATGAGGTTCCCTAATAAATCGAAGAAAGTGCAAAATCTAAGAGGTCGATTGACAACCTCAAGCCGATTTGTTTCGAAGGTCATCGATAAATGCCTTCCATCTTTCAAAGTTCTTAAGGAAGAAAAAGGGTTCTAATGGAATGAGAAGTATAAAGGGGCTTTTCAAGGGCTGAAGAAGTATTTGAGGCTGTCCCTTCCTCTCGAAGCCTAAGGCAGGAGAACTATTGCTATTGTATTTAGAAGTTTTTGCAGAGGTTGTAAGCTCTGTGCTTATGAAGAAAGAAGATAACATAAAATTACTCTATTATTATGTGAGGAAGGCCCTTTTATCAGTAGAAACTCGCTACACTAACATGGAGAGCTCGTCTCCTCTTTGGTTACAGCTTCAAGAAAGTTAAGGTTGCATTTTCGGGTCCATATCATATAGGTGTTGACCAATTTTCCACTCGATCAGGTGATTCAGAAACCTAATGCTTTTGGGAGATTGATGAAATGGGCTATGGAAATAAATGAATTTGATATTGTTTATAAGCCAGGGGATTCTATCATAAGGCAAGCATTTGCAGAATTCATAGAAGAATTTGTCAATGCTTCAGACATAGAGGTGGCAATGGAGCTTATAGAATCTCCCATATGAAGGTTGTTTGTTGATGGTTCTTTAGGAAAAACTGCTTCAGGGGCTGGAGTAGTATTAGTTAGCAAAAGCCCACAAACTTAATTGTGCAGTAAGATTTGGATTTGAGGCTTCCAACAATGTAGGAAGATACGAGCTATTATTAGCTAGCCTCAGATTATCCAAGATGATGCAAGTGAAAAGGTTGGTGGTTAATTGTGAACACAATTGGTGGTGAACCAAGTAAATGTCAACTTCATTGTAAGGGACTAGAGTATGGTAGTATAACTCAAGCAGGTTATGAATCTTCTTCTATCTTTTGAAAAATTTGAGTTGGTTCAAATATGATATATTGATAATGTCCAATCCGATTCCTTATGAAAATTGACTAGCCAGCAAGGACTCAAAGTTTCTCAAGCCAGTCTCAATTAAACACCTTGCTAAACCCTTCATATTCATAGGAGGAGAAGTAATGTGAATTAAAGGGACCCCATCTTGGATGGAGCCAATTATGGCATTTCTTAAAGATCAGGCTAAATAATATAGAAGAAACTCGCAAACTCAGATGGTGGGCTATGTATTTTTTGCTCCAGGATGATGTGTTGCATAAAAGAGGATTTTTCTCACCTTTCCTTCGATGTACTATAGAAAATGGAATAATTATGTCCTTCGCCAAATTCATGAAGGTGTTTGTAACAACAAAACAAGAGGGCCCACACTTGCACAGAAGGTACTAAGACAAGGGTAATACTGGCCAACTCTAAAGAAAGATGTACTTTAGTTCATTAGGAAGTGTGATAAATGTTAGCCCTCTCAAAACACTAATTGTGGTTTTGAATCCTTGGCCATTTGCTAAATGGGGAATTGACATCATAGGGCCTCTGCCCAAAGGAAAAAAAGTGCTAGCTACACAATTGTTACCATCGATTACTTCACCAAATAGGTTGAAGCTAAACCTCTGAGAAAAGTCACCGAAGCTAAAACTTCCAAATTTATTCGGAAAAACATCATCTGTTGGTTTGGGATTCCACATTCACTCGTGTCAAACAATCAGAGAGAGTTTGACAGCGAGAAGGTTAAGAATTTGTTTGAAGAATTTGGAATCAAGAAACATTTCTCATCTAAGTAGAAGCGGTTAGTAAAACTATAAAGTATATCTTGAAAATGAAGTGTGATATGTCAAAAGAGGCCTAGATGGGTGAGCTCTCTCAAATACTATGGGCAATTCGTACTGCGAATCAAATAGTAATATGAAAGACCCAATTTTCTATGGCATATGGAGCTAAGTCTATGAGCCCAGTTGAGATAAGATTGCGTTCACCTCGTCACTTGCTATTTAATGAGATCAGATAAAGATGAGTTGAAGATATGTGAACCAGACTTTTTTAAAGAAGTTATGGATGATTCCCAAATAAAACTTGCCTATTATGAAAAGAAAATGGCTTGATTTAATACAATGCAAGGGTTGAGAAGCAGTCATTTCGAATGGGAAACCTTCAATAGAGTAGGGCTTTCATGTCTTCTAAAGAGCTAGGCATGGGAACATTAGGCCCCAATTGGAAGGGCCCATACCTTACCTTAGAGTATCTAAGGCCTATCACCTATAGAATTGAAGATTTGAATGGAAAGGCACAACTCCATCCCTATAATGTTGAGCATTTGAGAATGTACTACTGGTAAACATGACCCATCTATCTGGCTAAATGGTTTTTCTCAGCTTATGTAATTATCTAATCAATAAATATACTTTTTATATCTGTGAACTCATTCCTACTTGAACCTTTTCTATAGATGGACCAACCATTATAGAGAAAGTCTTTGAACGGAAGAGCTGTCCCTTGCAAAGAATGTCATCTGCCTCGAAAGGAAAGTACGAAGCACACTTAAGAGGCTAGCATTGAAACCTATGAGATAAACCCCTTCCATGGATAGACCAAATATAATGGAGGAAGTATTTACATATGGAAGATCCATCCCCTTTCTTCATAAGAATATCATCCGCCTCGGAAGATAATGTATGAACCATCCTTATGGGGCCAACCTTAAAATCTATTTGCATGGATAGATTAGATATCATAGAAGAAGTCTTTGCATGGAAAAGTCATCCCCTTGCAAAGAATGGCATCCATCTCGAAAGGAAAAATATGAAGCCTTTTACAAGACTAACCTTAAAACTTATAAGATGGACCTCTTCTATAGATAGACTGAACATCATGGAAGAAATCTTTGCACGATAAAATTGCCCTCCTGTAAAGAGTGTGTTAGGCAATTTGTTGTCAAACGACCCCCGGGCTATGATGTAACCCCGGTTCTATTATCAATTGGCCTTAGCCATATAATTGATTTGTATATCGACACAATTATCGAGACAACTCAATCCGCATTCTTGTGGATTGTTAAAAGCAACCTATTATTAATAGTGTTGCTCACGGTTCGTCCCATTTCCTTGGAGGGCTATGGTATTAATTTGAAGCCCATTATTTTGAGTCGAGCCTTGTTTGGTCCACTAAATAACCGTAACCTAACTTACCTTGTTTGGTTACTTGCTTGGCTTATATTCTTGGCCTTTCTCTCCGCCTCATTAATGAAGAACGCCCAATCTCTCTCCGTGACTGCTCCTCTCGGCTTCTCCTCTTTCATATGACCTTTGTGGTTTCCTTGTGGGCATTTATTGTTCTTCATCTTGTCCAATCTTTGTGAGAATATTGTAGCAACCGGAAGTGAGATTTGGTGGTGGTGGTTTGGAGTTGTCTCAACCCGTTGGTGGCGTCGATCTATTTGGTGAAACTGAGCCCGGTTTACCTTGGTATTTGCTGGAACTTGGCCTTACAACTGGAATTAGAGCGTGGGTAACCTTCTCCGGCCAGAAATCCACCAAAAACGACGGTGTTTTGCACGATTTTCATAGAGGACCGAACTTGCAATTGCGAATTTCGGCCAAACCAGGAACTTTCCGGCAAAACTGACCCCATACCCAGAACCAGCATGCAGAGGCGCCCCTTCAGTGGGATGCATGGTGGCAGCGACGAACTTCGACGGTGGCGCGTGGGCTTCCGACGGTGATTTCGGGCGAACTTCCTTCGGGCAGTTTGCTCATTTCAATCCCCTGAACGCATCGACACTGTTTATTTTCTGTTTCAGGTTATACAGAAAAAGTTGGACAATTTTGCCACTGAATTACTTTAGGCCAAAATTGCGGCCATAAAACAGTAGATTTGCATCTCTCTCGATTATACAGACTCAGACACATTCGCTCTGGTAAATTGGCTTAACCCGTTAATTTCAGCATTAGCGCGTCACCGTGTGGGGTGACAATAGGTTGGGGGTTGTCATTGCTTGGCAATCATTGCTTGTGCTAGAATTAGGGTTACATGCTCTTGATTGTTTTGATTGAGTATTTATTTTTGGGTTAAAATCAGTTTTGTAATTGTTAGGGATCTAATTACTGTGGAACTAGTTATCTGCTAGACGTATCTTTTGTTGTATTATTACTTCCGCTGCGTACTCCGTTAGAAATACCGTGACCTTACTCGTTCGAACATTCCCTTGATCTAAGACCATGAGTCTTACGAAACCCTGAAAATCTAGAACGGTGTATACTGTTTGTGACCCTAGGACTACTTTGTGTGGTTTGATTGTGGTTTGTGCACTCTTTGACTGTTGTGTAAAGATGACAACTCACAACTTTGATTTGAGAATTTTTAATGGAAAGGGTGACTTTGCTATTTGGCAACAAAAAATGAAGGGCATTTTAGTCCAATAAAAGGTTTCAAAAGTCATTGAAGGCAATTTTTCAACTGATTTCTCACAAGAACAAAAAGAAGAAGCCGATGAGGTTGCTTATACCTCAATCATTTTACACTTGTCTGACGCCGTTTTAAGAAAGGTGGGTAAACTGAAAATCGCTAAAGAACTTTGAAAAAAATTAGAAGACTTGTATTTGCTTAAGTCTACATCGAATAAACTTTACTTGCTTGAACGTTTTTTCAGTTTCAAAATGGATCCTTCAAAGAATCTTGATGACAATTTAGACGTGTTTAACAAATTGGTGCAAGATATAGTTAATTGTGATGAGATTGTGTCCGAAACTTATAAGGCTATAATTTTGCTCAATGCAATTCTTGATTCCTATAAGGAATTCAAGAATGCCATTAAGTATGGTAGAGATACGTTGACACCTAAAATTGTCATAGATTCCCTTAGAAGTAAAGAAATGGAAATTAAGGTTGAAAAACACGATAAGAGGAATGGTGAGGTACATATGATGTGGGATAGAACTCAATTTAGGCAAAATAGTCATGATGGATATCAAACTAGTGGCGAGTCAAGTGGTAACGAATGGAAAAAGAAGAGCAAAGGTAGGTCTAGATCAAAATCTAGGACTAAGGTGAGAAAATGCTATGATTGTGGAAACACAAGGTATTTTATAAAAGATTGTCATAAGGAGAAGGGTAAGCTAAAGGTTAAAGAGAGAGATGAGGTCAATGTATTAGCATCTACTTCCGATATCAATGGTGGTGAGGTCTATATGATTACAAGTCCCATTCCATACACTACTGAATTAAATCTAACTGCTAATTCCCGCATGCATGAGTGGATACTTGACTCTGGTGCATCTTTTCATGTGATGTCTGAAAAGAATTGGTTCTATAAGTTGCATGAATCTAGTGTTGGGCATGTTGTACTGTGTGATAACTTTGCCTATACTATTGCTGGAATTGGTGACATAAACGTAAAATTTGACACAGGTTTTGTGTATACATTAAAGGACGTTAGATATATTCCTCAGTTGTCTAAGAATCTGATTTCAGTAGGGAGACTTGAAAAGGATGACTTTACTGGTAAAATTAGAAATGTTATGCTAAAAATTATCAAGGGTGCTTTAGTTTCCATTAAGGGGATTAAGAAAAACGATATATATATTACTAATGGGAAAGTTATTAGAGGTGTGAACCCCTTTATCTCCTCTGCCAAGATTGATCACACACACACATGACATAATAGACTTGTTCACGTAGGGGTCAAGGGACTTAAGCTACTTAACGAAAAAGGTGCTTTTGGTAATGACTGTGTCAGATTTGTCATTTTGTGATCATTGTGTGCTTGGTAAGTATCATAAAACTTTTTTCTCTACGAGTGTTAATAGAGCTAAATGCATGATCGAATATGTGCACTCTGATCTGTGGGATTCTGCTAGTAATCCCACATCGGGTGGGAATAGGTATTTCCTGTCTATTATCGATGACTACACTAGAAAAGTGTGGGTCTATCTTTTGAAGGATAAATCTGAGACCTTTAATAGTTTTAACAATTGGAAGAGATAAGTGGAAAACCAAATTGGCAAGAAAATCAAATTTTTAAGGACAGATAACGGCCTAGAATTCTGCAATAAGGAATTTAATAGTATGTGTAAAGAAAGCGGCATAACTAGACATAAGGCCGTTTCTTACACTCCTCAGCAAAATGGGGTAACAGAAAGGATGAATAGGACCATACTTGATAAAGTACGTTGCATGATGATTAGTTCTGGTGTTCTCAAGTCATTTTGGGGTGAGGCTGTTATGACCGCTTGTTATTTGATTAATCTGACTCCTTTTGCTGCATTGAATGGTGACACTCCGCATGAGAGATGGTCGGGTAAACTGAGTGATTACTCGATGCTTAGAACTTTTGGCTTTACAGCTTTTTCTCATCAAAGTGAGGGTAAGCTGGAACCTAGAGCTAAGAAGTGTGTCTTTCTAGGATACCTCGAGGGTGTTAAGGGTTATAGGTTATGGGATAGAAGCCAAAAAGGGGTTAAGATCATCATAAGTAGGGATGTCACGTTTAACGAGAATGAGATGCCGTGTATTAAAGGGAAAACTGAACCTGAGAGTGAAGAGAGAGACCAGTTTAAGGTGGAGTTAGGAAAACTCGATCCACCTGTCCCTACTGCTTCAAATGAGGTGGAGACTCAAACTCAGGAACCTGAGGTGGAGAATAGTAACGAAGTAGCGATAGAAGAGCACTATGAGGAAGAAAATCCTTTAGCTAACTATAACTTAGTTAAGGATAGAGAGAGAAGACAAATGAGAGAACCTAGAAGGTTCGATTTTGAATCTGAATTAGTTTTCGTCCAGGCTAGTTATGAAGAACTAGCTGATAAAGAGCCAAAGACTTTTGAAGAGGCAATAGGCAGTGATCAATCTAATGAATGGCTTAAAACAATGAAAGAAAAGATGAGTTCTCTAGAAAAGAATCATACTTGGGAGCTAGTACCTAGGCCTAAGAACAAATCAATTGTTGATTGCAAATGGGTATTTAAGGTTAATGAAAGTACTAGCAGCTCGGAACCCCTAAGGTTTAAGGCTCGATTAGTAGCTAAAGGCTATACACAGAAGGAGGGCATTGATTATAATGAAATTTTCTCACCAGTTCTTAAGTACACCACTATTAGGGTCATGCTCGCATTGGTTGCACACTTTGACTGGGAACTCGAACAACTTGATATAAAAACTGCTTTTTTATATGGCGAGCTTGATGAACAAATTTTCATGAATCATCCAAAAGGTTTTAAGGATAAGTCAAAACCTAATTATGTGTGTTTTCTGAGAAGATTCTTGTATGGGTTAAAACAATCTCCTCGATAGTGGTACAAGAGGTTTGATTCCTTTGTACTCACTATAGTGTTCCAAAGAAGTAAATTTGATCACTGCTTGTATTTTCAACACAATGAGACTAATGATAATTATCTATTTTTGTTGCTCTAAGTGGACGACATGCTTTTGATTGGATCATCCTCTAAGTGGATAAATAACATAAAAGCTAAACGAAGTGGTGAGTTTGACATAAAAGACCTAGGTAGGGCTAAGAGAATCTTAGGTATTGAAATCGAAAGAGATATTTCAAATTTTGTTTTATTTTTGCATCAGTCTCCATACATATCCAAAGTATTGAAGAAATTTAATATGAGTGATTGCAAACCTGTCACGTTGTCTCTTGCTAATCATTTTGTTTTATCGAAGGAACAATTCCCTTGCAATGAGCGTGAAGTAGAATACATGAGTAGAGTGCCTTACTCTAATGTAATTGGTTCTATAATGTATTTGATGGTTTGCACTAGATCGGATTTAGGTTTTGCTGTTAGTACTCTCAGTAGATACATGGCTAATCCGGGCCCTGAACATTGGGAAGCGCTAAAGTGGCTATTAAAGTACTTGAAGGGTACAAGTGACGTAGGTTTAAAGTTTAGTGCTAATAAAGAATGTATAAAATTAAATGGTTTTGTAGATGCTGACTACGCGGGAGATAGGGATGGTAGGAAATCCACTTCGTCTTACGTGTTTACCTTATCTAATTCATGTGTTAGTTGGAAATCACAGTTACAACATATTGTTGCACTATCCACTATAGAATCAGAATATATTGCTACCACTGAAGCTATTAAAGAAGCTCTATGGCTTAGAGGTCTTCTTCATGAACTATGTGTCTTGAATGATTATGTGGTAGTGTATTCTGATAGTCAGTCATCTATACATTTATACAAGAACCCCGTTTTTCACGAGCGTACTAAACACATTGATGTTAGACTCCACTTCATTAGAGATATAGTATTTCAAGAGGTGGTAAGACTTGAAAAGGTCCACACCCGCTAGAACCCCTCTAATATGGGAACGAAGGTACTGCCATTGGCAAAGTTTAGAAATTGTAAGGAACTTCTAAACATTGGTACAGGTAAATGATTTCCAATTTTATTCATTTTTTATTAGAGGTGTCACTAATGGGAGACATTTTCTTTTACAGGTCCTTTGACACCAAGGTGGAGGTTGTTAGGAAATTTGTTGTCAAACGACCCCCCGGGCTATGATGTAACCCCGTTCTATGATCAATCGGCCTTGGCCATATGATTGATTTGTATATCGACACAATTACCATATGATTGATTTGTATATCGACACAATTATCGAGACAACCCAATCCACATTCCTATGGACCATTAGAAGCAACCTATTGTTAATAGTGTTGCTCACGGTTTGTCCCATTTCCTTGGAGAGCTATGGTATTAATTTGAAGCCCATTATTTTGAGTCGAGCCTTGTTTGGTCCACTAAATAACCGTAACCTAACTTACCTTGTTTGGTCACTTGCTTGGCATATATTCTTGGCCTTTCTCTTGGTCTCCATAATGAAGAACGCCCAATCTCTCTCTGTGACTGCTCCTCTTGGCTTCTCCTCTTTCATATGATCTTTGTGGTTTTCTTGTGGGCATATTATTATTCTTCATCTTGTCCAATCTTCGTGAGAATATCGTAGCAACCGAAAGTGGGATTTGGTGGTGGTGTTTTGGAGTTGTCTCAACCCGTTGGTGGTGTCGATCTATTTGGTGAAACTGAGCCCGATTTACCTTGGTATTTGCTGGAACTTGGCCCTACAGAGTGCCATCTGCCCCGAGAAAATGTATGAAGCATCCTTATGGGGCAAACCTTGAAACCTATGAGACGAACTCTTTCCATAGATAGAGCAAACATCATGGAGGAAGTCTTTGCACAAAAAACCTATCCCCTTGCAAAGAATGTCATCTGCCTTGGAAGGATAGGTATGAAGTATCCTTATAGAGCTAACCTTGAAAGCTAAGAGACGAACCCCTTCCATGATTATACCAAACATCATGGAAGATATTTTTGCATGGAAGAGCAAACTTTTTACAAAGAATGTCATCCACTTTTGAAGGGAAGGTGAGAAGCACCTATGGGGTCAACCTTGAAACCTACTAGACAAACCCTTTCCATGGATGGACTAAATATCATGGAAGAAGTTTTTACACGGACGAGCCCTCCCTTTGTAAAGAATATGAATGATCATATGAAAAGTTTATAACTGTCAAATTCATATCATTTTTAGCTTGCAACGACCTTCATAAATGAACTCACATGATAATGAACTTCGTATTATAGTCCCAAAAAAAAAAATCTAGTTATACATTGGTGATGAACTTTTACTTTTAGAAAATATTTTAAGATTGTTCAAATAACATTTGTCAAAACCTATATAAAGACTGATTAAAAGAAATGACCCGTTAAAAGGATATGTGCTTCCAAGAATAGCCCAATTCATTTAATGAAGTTATTCTAGAACTACCCTAATCCTTCACATCATTTTGATTTGAAAAATTGATACAAGTTATTAGTTATCAATCAGTTCAGACTATTAAGTCAGTTCAAGTACTATTTGTCGAGACATTTACACTTAATAATTGAGGAATGTAAAACAACAAGAAGTATATAGGAAAAATACTTATTTCACTGAAAGTGAATTGATTAAAGAGGAAAAGTGCCTTAGAGGTACAAAGTTAAACAAAAAGAAAAAAGAGCCTAATTCTACAAATGGCATCATCCTACTGAGGCACTACCTGGCCTTCCTATAAATCCCTCACTGAATCTTCAACGGCGTGATCTATTGGGATAGTTGGCTTTGTTGGGAAAAAAATATCCCTTATTGCAGCCAATTTCACCTAGGGGTGCAGCTCAGCCATCATTTTAAGGACTTCAACGTATGCCACCTACTTCCAGTGCAAATCAAGACCGTCATACTCAACTTTTTCATGAAAATATTCCAAGTACATGATAACAACTACCTTTCCAGCCTGCTCAGTTGTTGCTTCAGACTAACAACCTCAGTAATTAATTTACCAACTTGGGATTCAAGTCCCATTTCTCTTTGTTTGCCACTTGCAAGGCTGATGAAGTTATCTTCTATAAGTTGTTAGAACTTTCAACTCGCTTTATCAAGACATTGAGTTCGACCTTATAGAGGTGGACTTCCTTATTCAAATCTTCATTTTTAGTTGAAAGGAGTCCCAACCTTAACTCTGCCTCAGCATGCCTTACCTTGAAAGCCTCAATGACTTCATCAGTAGTAGAGAATTCAACCTTTACCATTTCTACCTCTGCTTTCGCATCAGTTGTTTTTGAAAAAATTCTTTATTTAGCCTTGTAAGTGAGCGTACAGAGCAATGTTGGCCTCGATCATATCAATTGAATCACATGTCTTGATATAGAAGAATACTTATCAATATTGTATTTGTAATGGACTCTCAGTAGAAAATCAAGGAGGCAAACCAACTTTGACACATATCATCGCCATGTCAGCCTTCCCAGCAAAACCCTCTTTGGTGTTTGGTTTTGAAGAAGATGCCATATAATGATTTTTTAGGTAAAAAAATAATGAAAAATGGTATGTCACTTTCACAAATATCAAACAAGGCAACCAAAAGGTAGAAATCTTTTTCACTTTGGAAAAACTTTAGATGTTACTTGAAAAATGCAAAGGATTTTCTGATTGCTTGAAGGTTTTTTCACAATATAAAAGGCCCAACAAATGGCTAAGGCATCATTTTATAAGCAATCACGATAAAGCTTAGCCATAAGATGAGTATTACTCAATCAAAGTCATACACCTATGCCCTTGATCTGAACGCCTAAACCAAAAGGCGTTCACTTAAATTTGAATGGACGACCTACATTAATCATGCTTAGCAGGAGCTCATGAATCACGTCGCCTCTATTAGTTGTAATAGACTATCATCATTGTGCATTAAATGTATACGCAATACGTATATTAGAAAAGGAAAATTGATTTGTTGCCGTATCTTGAAAAGAGGAGAAGTTTGAAAATCATTGCAACATACATCCCATCAATATCTCTTCAAATATATGCTTTGCATCTGCCAAAAAGAGGCTTTACAAGCTTCAACTCCATCAATTGGCCTGCCTTCTTAGCAAGGGCCTCACCTTAACAAATTTCAGCCTTATCACATACATCAACTCTACCAACAGACTCACCCCTCTTAGTAAGGATGCCATCTAAATAAATTTCAGTCTTATCACAGGCTTAAACTCTATTAACAGTCTCGTTCTCTTAGTAAAGGCCTCGCCTTAATGAATTCCAACCTTATCACAGGCTTCAACTTTATCAACAAGTTCACACCTCTTAGCAAAGGCCTAATTTATTCAAATTTTAGCTTTATCACATGCTTTAATTTCTTAGTAATGGTCACGTCTTAATGAATTTCAGCCTTATCATAGGCTTTAACTCTATGAGTAGGCTCATCCTGTTAGCAATGGCCTTGCCTTCAACCAGGTTTGTGTGCTATTGTGACTTCCTACTCATACAACATAGGTCAACTCATTAAGATCTCAATTAAAATTCTGCATATTATATGAATATCTATACTTGGACTTCATGGATAGATATGTTACACTATTTCTTCGTAAAATGCAACATGAACCAAAGAAAACAAAAATCAACTCAACATCAAATAGATCTCAACTTAAAAGTCCATGAATTATATGAATCACCATACATTGCCTTCAGGGATTATTGTTACACCTCATCGACGAGCCTACAAAGGATCTTACGTGACAGGTGATGATAAGAGTGTAAAATATGATAGTTTTGCCTCTTAATTGTTGCATTCGTATGATTATTTGATGTCAAAATGCAGTCATTACTCTTATGTTTTGATCTAGGTCGCAATTTGATGGAAAAAGCGAAATTTGGAAGAGACGAATGTAAAAGGGCAAAGTAGAGAAAAAGAAAGTTCGGGGACTAAAGTACAAATATTTCAAACTTGTGCATAATATTATGATGAAGATTCAAGAGTGTTATAGAGCTCAAGCAGATGAGGAAAGAAGTCAAGTGGATGAAATACAATCAAAATATGATCACACATCAATTTTCAATCGAAAAAGTTATGCACCAATTTTTAACCTCATATTTGGACACGTTTTTGACATGGTAAATTATCGAATTTGAAGATGATTCTAAAGCAAAGTCATAGACATTGAGTTATTTTTCCAATGCAACTTGAATCATCTTAATCGGACATCAAGAGCAAAGTTATGGCCAAAATACTGGAAGTTGATCGGCGAAGGAAATTGTGACAACCATGCAGTCGCATGGCTACCTTACGAGAAATTTTGGGGCCATTTTGGTTGAACCATGCGGTTGCATGGGTATTTTTTAAGAACAAAATCCCATATTCCTATTTGACACGGACACCTATGGAAACTTGTTTGACATACGTTTTTAAGCCCTAATCTCGACCCAGAACGTCATTCTTCCTCTCCACATTAATGTTCTCTCATCTTGGGTGAAGAGACTCCATGGAAGGCTAGAAATCCTTGGTGAAGTAAGGAAGGAACTCGATTGGTATCGATTATTTCAATGTTTCTCATGCTTATAATATGATTTCCATTGCTAAACAATTCTAGATTTAGATTTTTTGTTCTTATAAATGTGTTTTGAGATTGGTTTAATATATATTAGATTTTCATGGATTTAATCATGTTCTTTCCATCGAATAATTGAAATATGTATTAAATTTCAATTTCAAGCATTGTTGTGAGATTGATTTGACTTTTACTATATTTCGCATAGATTTTATCATGTTTTATCTATCATGAAATTAACCTAATTGTTAAATTTCAATTTCAATTATCTATTTGTGTGATTCTCTATGATTTTATGCTCGATGTATAAGGTGGATTTAGAATCTGATTTCAATATATTAAAGTAGGTATATGTTATAGGAGATCCATATTTTAGAATTATTGTAGAATAAAATTAGACCTTAATGTTATATTCCCCAATTAAAGTTTGATGAAAAATCTTTAATTGAGTACATGAACGCATGATTCATTCAATAAGGAAATTCCGGCACTTCACTATTTCATACTTAGATTTAAATCCCGTAAATTCACATATTAAAATTTGAACACATTTCAAATTGATATACAAGTTGAATATTAAAATTAAAATTGATATACATTTATTTATTATTGGGTATGTGAATTCAAGTGTCAATAATCACTTGTGATAATATAAATTGGGTATTTAAGTTAAGAAGTACGAAATAATTAATATTTTTTTGTGATTTAATGGATTTTTTATTCACCAATGTGTGAGATCAATTTAACTGGTCAACTATCTCGATTAGTTAGGAACTTGAAAACAATCGAAGTAGAGAACATTAATTCGTTTTGGAATCATCGACCTAAAAAATTGGAAGGGTGACCACTTTAACATTTATTTATTTATTATTTTTTTTGAGCCCAGGATTTAACAATGGCTAAACGAAAAATGGTTCTTAAGTTAGCGAGAGTAATTAGAATGGCAAAATGGTCATTTATGCTTGTACTTAATTGTCAAATCTCGGACGAGTATATATATATATATATATATACCATAAAATTTTGTACTTAATTGTAATTGCTATAAAGTTGTAAATTTAATTGTAATTGTTATTGAAGTTCTAGGACTACATATTTAATTAAATATAAACTAATTGAATTTTAATTTTAATTAAAACTCCTATTTGAATTTTAATTAAGACTTCTATTTGAATGTAAAATTCTTATTGTATATGGGTTGGAACTATTTTATCTTTATAACTAAAGACTAGATGAAGCCCAGACCCTATTGGATACAACAAAATATAATACAATAATTCCATAGCATTCAAATTTTAAGAGAAAAAAGAAAGAAAAAATTCAATTGCCATGAGGTCGTGGCTATGGGATTTGAATATTCTCTAGAGACACCTAATGGAATCAAGATTAGAGGGCATGGGCAATAAGAGTGTTACCCGCTATGAACTAAAGACTAAATTGATACTTTGTGTGGAACAATTGAAATTTTAACAACTACGTTAATTGATATCGCCTTGAGCAATGGCTTAACAAATAAAAAAGAAAAAAGGAATACAATCACCTCAGCTAGCAATGCCAAAAATAGAAGAAACAATAAAAGCTACGGCGTGGGATACTTAGTCTCCCTCGTAGGGGGTAAAGCAATAAGAACCATAATTAACATTACCAAATAAGGTGAACGTCTGATGGTAGGCTATGAACTACATGGAGCTAGTGTAGTCTTTATCTTATATTAATTATTTATCAAATAAGTTAAAAAGGAATTTTTATTTATTGGCAGAATTCATATTTGAACTTTCATCTACTTTCCTTAACATGTTGAGCCACATCATCCACAACATAACTGCCTATCAACCAGATAAATGTCTTAAATCCAAATCTCACGAGAAAAATTATAATTTATTAGAATTTTCTCTATGGAATGGCTTAACCACTCAATTTAAGTGTATCAACCAGTTCCACGATTATTATAATTGATTTTCAAGACTTATTATCGCTAGACTGGAAATATTAAATATAAGGGTTCATTGCTGACACGACTTTGAAAATTTAGACATTGCAAAATAAGTAAAATTAATTCAAGAATAATTCTCTTCTAAATTATTTAATTATAATAAATGCAGCCTTTACTAATGAAGAAGTTTTCTCGTGCTTCAGTCACCGCAAGGAACTCTAGATTTCTCGACTGTATTTTCTCGATCGACCAAAATATAGTCAGTAGAAATGCTCTTTTACCTAGTTGACCACCTATTTTCATCAACGACCAGTTTTTTTCCAACCCAATAGAGATACTCAATGAAAATTGTCTTTGTCGACAAGTTTTTATTTTTGACTCACTACAAATTAGCCAATGCATACAATATTTACCTACCAAAAAAATTATTAGTCGGCCTAGACGAGATATATTTGATGACTATATAAAAGTGGTCGATGAATATCTTATTTTTGTGCCAAAATTTTTAGGGGGATACGGCACAACAATATTTACTAATCAAAATAATCATTAGTCAGTCCAAAATAGACAAAGTTCCCGATCAGATAAAAATCCTCGGTGAATATCTTATTTTTTGGCTAAAATTTGTGGCGGGGATATGGACGTAAAAAACTAATAAGCCTTTTGACCCAAAATATATTTAGCTAGATAGAAATTATTATCGGTCTTCGCACGACTAGACTGTGTGGCGTAAGGGATGGAAACTTACAGAACAAATTTTCAGTAAATTTCTGTTGGTAAAATTCCATAGACAATTTGTTGGTGAAAAAAATAATAATTTCAGATGAAATTCTCAAAGGGTGATTCCGTAAGTAACTGTTGAACATTTGAAAATCAATGGAATTATAATGGGCTAATTATTTGGCTCAATTGTGGAATTTGTGGAATCAAAAGAAATTAAAAAAAGGAAAATTTGATTTTTGTCTATGCTTTAACTTTGTGCGTACAAGAGATGTGGTTTGGCCAAATCAGAATCAAATTTGCTTCTACTATGCGTATGCAAAATTTATTCAATGCATACGTATAGTGTTAAAAAATAGCCGTTGATTGGTTTTTCAATTTGAAATTTGGTGACCGTTTTGGATGAAAAACTTGCAACTTTTCATCATGTTTTGGTACCATTTCATGGTGTATTGATTGAGACCTATAAATAAGTTACGAATGATCAATACAAATATATGAAAAACATAGTGAAGATCAAATTCATTCCATTGTGAAGATCAAAACTGTAACGCCCCGACCCTTAATGGACCGGAACGCTACTTACTTTACTTAGCATAACCGGTGGTTTAGTAACAAGTACATACGTTTTAGCGGAAGCTTACATCTTCGGATAATAATTTAAATAACAATACTTCAAATACTTTAAACAAAAACACTGAATCATTTTTCAAAACAACAAAATATAATTTATTTGAAGAAAACATAACTTGTTCTCGCATTCTGCGTTATTCAAAACTTTAAAAAAATAAAATTGGAAAATATTTCATAAAAATAAATTCAAATCACTTATTCACCGGATTTCCATGGGCTCGTTGCATCACTCTCCATCTTCTCCTCCATCCATACCCGAGGTAGAATTCCTTCGATCTGAAGAGATGGGATTAAACCCATGAGTTGAAAAACTCAATAAGTGTCATAGGTGCATTCGTGATCAAGTTATACATTTCAAAACATTAACTTTATAACTTTTCATACATGTCGTACCCGGAGGCACCATTTGACATGAACGGGTATGCCGTATCCGAGGGCACCATTTGACATACGAACATTTCTTCAACATAGAGGGGTATGCCGTACCGGAGTACCATTTGACATACAAACATTAACATGAATCGAAACTTATAACTTAACACGATTAAATAAATTGAACCTCTACCTACCTTGATTGATGCTTTTGAAACTTTGAAAACTTGGATTGAAAACTTCGATGAAACTTGGACGTTGAAAGAAATGCACTCCTTGGATGTTTGAAAACCGTTGAGAATTGATGCTTGAAAACACTTCTTAAACTTCTAGGAAAAATAGTTTTCCCCCCTCTCTTTTTCTCTTTTGGAAACTCTTTCTTGAGTATGTAAAAGCTCTTACTTTTGGTGTGAGAAAAAATGAGTGAAATGGGGTCTCTATTTATAGGTAAATATCCCATCATTTAAAGCAAATGAAGGGTCAAATTTCATTTAAGAGAGAAAATATGGGTGCCATTTAAGTTTGAAATTAAATGCTTCAATTTAATGGGGTTTTTATTGTCAAAAACGTGGGTGGCCCTTTGAGAAAATAATTGATAAAAATAAATATTTAAGTTCTAGAGAAAAACGAGAATTTTCATTTCAAGCAGTTTCAGTCGACCGGTTGTAGTCCGATTGACACTGCACAACTTTCAGTATTTCTATCATAACTTCTTCTTCCGATATCCGATTGAGGTAATTCAAAATACGTTGGAAAGCTAACTCAAAGAGATACAACTTTTATTTAAATATCATTTTTCAAATTGAATGTTTCCTATGTCGAAAATGGGTCTCAAATGAGACTAAAAATCTGAAGTATACTTTAGTCATCCAATATTCATGTCTTAGTGCCACTAAGGTGTCTAGAATTATTTGGGGTTCTACAAAAACCTCTCATATTCAAAATCATTTTGTGTTCTTGAACTTTTGGTATCATTTGTCAAGAGTCCATTTCAGCATCTAATTCAATCATAGAGGGGGTAAATATCGTTTGAGGACAAAGATTTTCGTGTTTGGGCCTTCATTGTGATTCCGATGATTTCTTTATCCTTTCTTCGTTCTTGGTTATTTGTTTCTTCTCCTTCCCCTTGTGAAGATATTTTCCAACAATCTTAGATGATATTTTTGCGACGGAGAAAGGAATCGCTATGGTTACAATCAAGTTGATACATCAAGTTTTGTTTGTTTGGAATAGCATTGAAGAGATTTTACACACTTCTTCCACAAAAGAAATCTGGATTGCTTTGGAAAGAAATGTTGAAGAGTGAAGGATTGAATCTGTAGTCAAGTATTTGACTGGGTAATTATCATTTTGCCTTCTCAATTTCCATTTTGGCAAGTCAAAATTATGTTCAATCTTTGTGGGTTTTGATTACATATGAAATCTGACTTTATATGCATATTTCGGATTGAACAATAGTTTAAATCTAGTTTTGACATGTGTTAATGGAAAATGACTAGATATTAATGGTGTGCCTTATAGTTTGATGATCAAATGATGGAAAAGAATATATGAATGCCTACATTGCTATTAATGCGAAAAGGTGAATTTCTGCATGACCTTTTGTCCTAATTCGCATATTCTCATTTGTGTTTTCTCAAGTTAGAATACATATGTGCATGTTTGTATGCCAAAAGTTGTTAAGCAATGTGTTATTTCCTCTGTGGTTTAAGTTGAAACTAGAAACTGGTTAATTAAAACTAGGATAAAATAGTAGAACACGTCTTTTGATCTTTGTGAGAGATGATATGCAATTGTGACAAATAGAATACTTTAAAGAAGCATGAACATAATGAGAAAGATGAAAGGATGTGAATTTCCAAAGTATGGCTTATTCCATTTTGATGAATGTTACTACATGTGGAAATGAAATAATTTGATTATTCTCGCTTTATCATGACAATTGGGAATGATTCATATGCATGAGATAGCAGGGTTAGAGGAATGCCAACTATTTGTTGATGGAATATTAACTTTCATGACTACTCCTTATAATGAAATATGAAAACAACATTGTAAATTTGTTGATTGATTTCATTAACTTTGATTAATGATGATAGCCTCAATTAAGTGAGATGATTTGTGCGAAATTATATTTGCATATGAATATGATAGAATGTGATTTTGATCAAATGTGAATAAGGTAAACATATACCTGATGATTTGATATGACACTATCTTATGGAATGTCACAAAAGTGATGGGCTACACATGCTTGAAGAAGTTGCAACTCTTGTGAATCAAAATGTTTAGACTTCTTCGTTGATTGAATTTATCTTCAATCGTGGAACCAATTGAGTTGGCTTATGCTTGAAAAGTATTATTGGTCTAAGAGATGACCTCGATGAAATTGTGTTTGATCAAAATTAAAGATGGATTGAAGTAGATTGTGACTTAATGACAACTATCAGAAAGTACTTAGAGTTTCACAGATATTATCCAAGTGATAATTGAATTGAACTATGAAAGAGTCGATAAACTCTAAGTTCAAGTATAACCCAAAATGTGGGGGTTAACGTTAATACTTTTGTACTTAATATGAAAAGTTCAAACCTTATGGATGTAAATTACTAGATTGCATATTTATTCCTAATTGAGAAATTGTGGAGGTAACTTAGTTCAGAAGTTACTTATACCTTTTAATCATAGAAAGATATCTATGAAGAAGAAAATGTAGAAAATTCTATACAATTTTAAGGATGATATACACTAAATCTAAAGTGGATTGAAATGGGATGAAAGTCTATTATGACGTTTGCAAAACCAATTGGATATTTGAAGAATAATCATAAAATTGAAGATCATTGTAATTCAATTATGAGAATTGAATGCCCATGTATAACATTAACTAGTAGTAGTGATTGACTAGTGTAATAGTTTGATAGAAATCCTTTAACCGTGTTTAGAAATCTGTAAAGTTTTACTTAAAGTTAGTGAGAAGCATGTAGCTTCATAAGAGGATTTCTTAGTGGTGACAAGTTGTTCTATTAAATGAATAAATTGTTGGCTAGCTACATTTAATAAGATGCTAAGTCACATGTAATGGAAAGTCTATACATATAAGTCTTAGACGTGATTTCATAAGGAAATTAATCAAAAGTGGAGTAATTTTCCTAAATTATGTTAAGTCAATTGAGAACTTAGCAGATCCTTTAACTGAACCTTTAAATAAAGACTTGGTAATATCTACTTCGAGTAGGATGGGGTTGAAAATCTTAAGCTAAAAGATCCACTAATGATAGTAACTCCACACATCATTACTCAAAAGGTAATCCACGGGTTCAAAAGGTAACAACAACTCATTCAAGATGTGGATAGTTTCAGCATTATTTAAATCCACAATAACCCTATCTTAATTAGATAATGTTGGTTGTTACTTGAAATGATGGTTGGGCTTTAAGCTCTTAACGAAATTCAATGCTAAAACACAAGTATCTCTAAAAGTAACAAAAATACTGAAAGAACTTCACCTAAATGAACTTCGAGATAGTGTCATCTCAATAGAGAATTGAAGTTTCTCTCTTAAGAGTTCGTTGAATAGGATAAGCGCAAAGCCATATTAGCGCTAAGCGAGTTGAGGAGTTTGAGAACACGTGATATTTATGCGTGTGTTCTTACCATTATTGTTACAAGAAATAATTGGTTCAAAGGTTCCACGCTACCTCTAATTCTAACTTTACTTTGTTTGAATTGTACTATGGTTAGATTCAAATCGAAAAATATCTAATCTTTATGCATAAATGTCGCCATTTTGAATATGTGATCATGTTAATTTCAAACAAGTGAGGGATTATTTAATATTTGTTCAAAATCAGTGGAATGATAATTGACTAATTATTGGACTCAATTGTGAAATCTCTAGAATAAAAAGAAATTGATAAATAGAAAATTTGATTTTTGCCTGTGCGTACGTACAGACTTAATTTTGTACGTACACGAAGTATGCTTTGCCCAAATTAGAATCAAATTTGTTTCTACTGTCAATTCTTCTGGCTTGAAACTGATCGAAAATTGGTCTAAAAATTGACAGAAAATCAAAAATCAGATATGTCTAATTTTTTCAATTTTCTGCCGAATCAATTTGGGTGTTTTTCGGTAAAACCACTTACCTTTTGGACAAACCAAGACCAATGGAGTAGGTGGCGCGTGGCTGGACTGACGACACATGGAGCTTCCTCAGAGACGCCTATGGGCGCGGTGTCTTCAAGCAGTTTTCTCCGGATGACGAGACGGATCCTGCGGTGGTGTTAGTTTTTAGTTTTGGTTGCTATTATAAAATTTGGACGATTTTGCCCTTGCGTGTTCAGGATTCAGTTTTACTCAATTGGTTGCTGGTGACTTTGGGGCGAATAGTGAAGGTCCAAAAGTAACAGATTCACATTTCTTGTAATTTGCGGACTCAAATAGGTCTGCTATGGGAAATTAGCTGAAACTTTTATATTATCGCACTAGCAGATCATCATGTGGGGTGATAATTAGGATTGTGGGTTGTTATTTCTTGGTAACCATTACTTATGCTAGAAAATTTAGGAATTATTTGCCCTATTTGAAGTGTTGAAGCTGATTGCAAGTTGGTAATTGATTGTGTGCTGTAGTTGTCATATAGTCACTGAGTGAGACTGCATTGCGTGAGAATTTGAACTTTTTTGTTAACATACGTGTTGTATTGATTATCCCGTTAGAACATCTGGACTTGATCCATTCAAACACTCCCTTAATCTAAGATCGTGAATTTTACGAAATATTGAAAATCTAGAACGGTGTATATTGTGACTATAGGATTACTTTGTGTAACATATCTATGCATTTAGTTGCTCTGTTTTCTCAAAAATGTCTTCACATTTCGAAATTGGTATTTTCAATGGGAAAGTGAATTTTTCAATTTGACAAAAAAAGATTAAGGACATTTTAGTTCAACAAAAAGTTTCGAAGGCCATAGATGACAAACTTCTCACAAATTTGACATAAACACAAAAAGAGGAATACAATGAACTTGCTTACACTACGATTAACTTACATTTATCTAACACTGTCTTGAGAAAAGTTGGGAAACTGGATTCAACAAAAGAACTTTGGAAAAAGTTGGATAGTATGTTTGCTTAATCTACTCCTAATAACCTATACTTGCTTGAAAAAAATTTCAGTTTTAAAATGGATTTTTCAAAGGATCTTGATAACAATCTAGATACTTTTAACAAACTTGTACAAGGCGTTGTTAACTGTGATGAAAATGTGTCTAAAACATATAAAGCAATTATCTTACTTAATTCTATGTCTGATTCATATAGAGAAGTTAAGAAAGCAATTAAGTACGATAGGAACACCCTAACACCCGAGATTATCATAGACTCACTTAAGAGTAAGGAAATGAAAATTAAGGCTGAAAATGAAGATAAGAGGAGTGGTGACTTACACATGATAAGGAATAAGATGAAGTTTAAGCAAATGAATTTGAGTAGAGCTCAAAATAGTGGTGATTTGAGTAGTGATTCGAGTGATGAAGGTAGTAAGAAGAACGGCAAGGGATGGGAAAAGTCTAGCGATAAACGGTGTTACAGCTGTGGTAAGTCTGGACACTTTATTAAGGATTGTCCCAAGAAGAAGGATATGCAAAAGGGTAATGTGAGAAGTGAGATGGATGTGGTTGAGGGGTCAAGTTATGACCCTAGTGAGGTTTATTGAAAGTAAACCTAGTTATTGCATGTGTATCTTTCTGTGATCCTTTCTACATATGTGTAATTGTCTAAATTTTGTTGCATGATTATCTGCTACATTTCAATGTGTTTGATATGCATGAATGTGAGAAATATGATTATTTGGTATAATTGCTTGTATGCATAGTAGGTTAAGATGCATTTGCAGTGTGTTGAATGTCTTTTGGTAAGGTGGAGTATAGATGCCTAGGGATACATTGTGGTTTCTGCCGGGGATGTGGTGTGTGACATTTGAATCAAAAGTTGAGATGTGATTAAATGTCTAGAATCCTTTATCTATGAAACAGACCCTGTACATGTGAAGTGTGAGAGAGGTACTTCTATTACTTCAGTAAGGTGGAGACCCCCATTATTCACGTAGGTTGGGAGAAGTAATGTGGTAATAGAAGATTATCCTGAGAGCTTAGAATCTATTGTGACTTGCTTGTTAGACATGAGTTAAGTGATTATCTAGTGAGCATGGTGGGCGATAAGAGAGATATGTGTTCTCGAGGTGAGAGTAACACGAAATGAGATAGGATAAGTGTGGTGAGATCTTTTCGGGGGTCAGTTATGCATTTGTTGCATATGTGTTTGACTGTGTGTTGATTAATTTGTCGTTAATATGTGGTTATATGTGAACGTGATTTTGGGAAGATCTGTGTATTATTCTATATAATATCTTCATCGCGTTATTTGTTGTTCACTGTGAATATTTCTTCCTACTTCGGTGTTCTTGACCTTAGCCCCGGTGAGTACATGGAGCAGGTATAGTATGTGTTTTAGGTTGGAAACACGAGGTAAGGTCTGTGATCCAATTTTATTAGCTACCTTGATTATGCAAGTGCTAACTGTGTGTTTTTGATTGCTTGCAGATTCATTGGGCATCAAGGTGAAGATTTGTTGGGTTTTGATACCTAATAAATATCAGGCAATGATATTAAATAGTATAGGATTATATTTCATAGGCCGAGGCCGATGAGTAAAATATTTATTAACTAACCAATTCATATAATCAACCTAAAAACAACATGGGCTATTAGTTGCAACTTAATTGATTTTAATGTTGCCTTAGCCCATATTCACTTATAGGAGGGTTTCCTTGTATCTTGGCCCATTACTTTGTGTCTTGGCCCAACCTTTGTGTCTTAGCTCAATTGGTAATATACCTAAAACTATATATACCTCCTCCCTTTGCAAGAGTCGTGTATTTTGCTTGTGTTTGAGAAGAGAACCAAAAACCGTTTGTCACGTTTGTGGTCTTCTTCAAGCCTTTGTTCTTCTTGTCTTCTCTTTGCCTTTGTGGCTTGTAAACACCACCATATTATTGTCTCCTTGTGGGTGAGAATAGGGAATGCAACCATAAGTGGATTGAAATTGTGGGTTTGTGATTTGGTTGATTGGTAAGTTTGATTTGAGCCCGGAATTCCACCAATTGAAGGTCAATTCTTCAACAGTTTTCCAACCACCTGCAAATATTGAAGGATCATGGCCACCGTAATCTAAATAGGAGATTACAAACCTTCTCCTACAAAGTACCACAATTATTTAAAATTCATTGTACGCTCAATCAAAATATCGTAATTCACTTTCTCTCTAGCATTGTCTACATACTTTTGCTAAATGTCACTGACTTGACCTTTTAAGTGTCAACTACCATAATCCTACTGGTGCCCCTTAGATAACAAAACTATCTTTTGGAATCCCACATAATTGTTGGTGGCTCATTGCTCCATCATTCTGAATAGTAGAAATCTACAACTACATAACTAAGATGTCTAATATATGCTCATTAATTAAATTAAATATTTTATTAAGATACTACATGCATCTTGCAATATTTGATTTTGTTGGATTTTTGATACCCAATAATCTCGGACGATGATGTAAACAGTTGTCGGATTATTTATCGACACCATGGACTTGGCTCGACTCGGAGATGAACTACACTTTTGGATGGTTTGGGTTTGGGTTGGATGATTATTTGGTTAGTTGGACCATTTAGTGATTAATATGGAGTTGAATATTGGCCCATTAGTTTAGGTTAATTGGTAGCCCGCTTAGTGAACCCTAGGCCTAATTAGAGTGACCTAAACTAACCTATATATATGTATTTATCTCCCAGCCTTTTTGGTGGTGTGTGTGTGTTGTAGCAATGGAGAGGAGAGCTGAGAGAAGAGAGGCAATCGAGAGAGAGGGAAGCCATGTGAGGTTGTGAGTAAAATTCAACCAGTGTTCTTCTTCCTCCCCATACCTTTGTGGATTGCTAACACCACCACCCTTCTCCTTTGTGGGGATAGAAAGAAAGAGAGAAGTCCAAAGTGAATGTGAAAGTCTTGGGTTGAGCCAAAGTAAATCGGTGTTCGTTTAATTGTTTTCTGAGCCCGGAATCAAGATTTATCGAGGGATTTCCGCTACAAATGGTATCAGAGCTTGTGTTATTGATAAATCTGTGATTTTTGGGGCTAAAAACGGGCTGGAAGTGGTCAGAAACGGGTCTGAAAATCAGAGGAAGAAGCTGTTCGATTTTTTCAATTTTCTGCCGGATCTGTTTTGGCATATTCTGATGAAACCAAAAATAATTTGGAGAAACGGACACCACCATTGGACTGTGCAGGTGGAGACGATTCAGAAAGGATGGGGCGCCGCAGACGCGTGGTCGACGACCGCTGGCGCGTGGGAAATCCAACGCCGCGCGTGAGGGCGCGTCTGGAGGATTCCGTCGAAGTGGTCTTCAGACAGAATCTTCCACATGATGAGATGGACCCTACAGTGTTTTCAGATTTCAGTTTGGAGTAATACAGTGAAAGTTGGACGATTTTGCCCTTGGACGTTAGGGTGCCGGGTGCTGTTTTCGTGTTGCTGTGGTTGCTGTTGACTTTAGGATGAAGAGTGATAGTCCTAAAGTGGTGAATTCACGTCTCTCGATATTTACGAACCTTCAGACGTGGTTCGCTCTGTATCGTATTCTTTACTTTTTATTATTGCAGTTGAAATAAATGAGTAGAGTAATTTATTTTTTGCATCAGAGGTCATCGTGTGGGTGACATTAGGTTTGGGGTTACCATGAAGGGATAACCATTGCCTGTTGCTAGACTTAGGAATTATTTGTTAATTATTTGCCTTAAATTCTTTGTGAATTTGCTGTCAATTTTTCTACATTATTAGAATTTCATGTGGCCTTAGAAAAGTTTATTGGACTATTCTATGTGAATTATGTTCATACTTTACTTGTGGTCATTATTTGACATTGGTGGTAAATGCAGGTCTAAGGTAAGTGTGAAAAATAACATATATTTTAACTGTGGTAAAATTTGGACATAATTGAAAGAGATTGTCCTAAAATAATAATAAAAGGAAAGATGAGGATAGAGACAAGGCGAATGTGATTTTAGGGTCGAGTAGTGATCCTAGTGAGGTTTATTGAGAGAATAAACCTGGTTCTTGCATTGCATTTGTGTGTAATCCTTTCTGCATACATGTGGTCACTTAATTTTGTTGTAATGTTGATGTTACAATTTCAATATGTTTGATGTGTGTAATTGAATAAATTAGAGTGACTTATTACTTTGTGTAATATGTTTACATGCATAGTGGATTAAGTTTTGTAGCGTACTCTATTTGCTCTGTGAATGGTGTGAGAGTGTGGTAGTGAGAAGAAAGTTGGGTAGCCGTTTCTCTCCTTTATCTTTGTGAGCCTGTGTGGTTTGTGAGATTATGTAAGGCAGCCATGTTAGAGTTACCTTCTTTATTTTTGTGAGCCTCCTTTGTGAGTGTTGTGAAGTAACCGACTCTTTCTTCGATTTTTTCTTTGTGAGTGCCACCTTCGCCATTTTCTTTGTGGATTTTTTGGAGTTTTGGTGATTGGAGTAACCTTTGTGGTCACCGAAAGGTGTTGTTTTGCCATAGTGAGTTTGAGATGCAATAGCTGTGAGTTGGATGTCTTTTGGTAAGGTGGAGTATAGATGTCAGGGGTACATGGTGATTTGTACCGGGGATGTGGAGATGTGATCAAATGTGTAGAATCCTTTATCTGTGAAAGAGACCCTATACAGGTGGAGTGTGAGAGAGGCACTTCTATCACTTCTGTAAGGTGGAGTCTCATTATCCACATAGGTTGGGAGAAGTGATGTGGTGATAGAGGATTATCCCGAGAGTTTAGGATCTATTGTGATTTACCGGTTAGACATGAGTTAAGTGATTAGTTTAGTGAGCATTGTGGGCGATGAGAGGAGATATGTGTTCTCGAGGTGGGAGTAACACGGAATGAGATAAGATAAGTGTAGTGAGATCTTTCGTGGGGTCATTTATGCATTTGTTGCATATGTGTTTGACCATGTGCTGATTAACTAAGTGTTAATCTGTGGTTCTGTGTGAACGTGATTTTGAAAAAATCTATGTGTGTTATCCTATATATATCTTCATCGCATGATTATTTGTTCACTGTGAATACTTGTTTCTACTTGGGTATTCTTGACCTTAGCCCTGGTGAATACATGGAGCAAGTATCGTATGTGTTTCAAGTTGGAAACACGAGGTAAGGTCTGTTATTCCAATTTTATTGGATTACCTTGATTGTGCAAGTATAAACTGTATGTTTTGGTTGCTTGTAGATTATTGGGTATCAAAGTGGAGATTGTTAGGTTTTTGATACCCAATAATCCCGGGCGATGCTGTAAAACAGTTGTCGGATTATTTATCGACACCATGGACTTGTCTCGACTCGGAGATGAACTACACTTTTGGATGGTTCGGGTTTGGGTTGGATGATTATTTGGTTAGTTGGACCATTTAGTGATTAATATGGAATTGAATATTGGCCCATTAGTTTAGGTTAATTGGTAGCCTGCTTAGTGAACCCTAGGCCCAATTAGAGTGACCTAAACTAACCTATATATATATGTATTTATCTCCCAGCCGTTTTTTATGGTGTGTGTGTGTTGTAGCAATGGAGAGTAGAGTTGAGAGAAGAGAGGCAATCGAGAGAGAGGGAAGCCATGTGAGATTGTGAGTAAGATTCAACCAGTGTTCTTCTTCCTCCCCATACCTTTGTGGATTGCTAACACCACCACCCTTCTCCTTTGTGGGGATAGAAAGAAAGAGAGCGGTCCAAAGTGAAGGTAAAAGTCTCGGGTCGAGCCAAGGTAAACCGATGTTCGTTTGATTATTTTCTGAGCCCGGAATCAAGATTTATCGAGGAATTTCCGCTACAGATTTTTTCTTAAAAGAATGATATTTAGCAACTACAAACATGTTGATCAGGAAAGATAAAGCTTTTCTTAACCATAGTTTGGGTCGGGAATTGTCAATTAGTATTGCCGACTTCTTTTGACAGTTCTCGATCCAAACTATGGTTAAGAAAAAGCTCTATCTTTCCCGACTAACATATTTTTGGTAAGTAAAAATATCGACTAACGTGCATTTGGTTGGTGATAACTTTTGCTGGTTGGTGTTTAGTGACCAGTTGCTGACCAACAATTTGTAGTCAGTTGCTGGATCTGAAAAACTTATGCTTCTTATAGTAAGATTAGCCATGAAAGAGCACAGACTGTTATGTTTGCTACAATGACTGTGTGAAAACTCACATACATACTTGACTGCATACCGATGCTTTGTCCAGCATAGCCAAAAACTTGCTCACCGCCCTAACAACTTATGTCAAATCCAGTATTTGACAAAACACAGCATTTGGATGACATACCTTCATTCTTACCACTGTCCTAATATATGGATGACATTCCTCCATTTTCATCTGTCTTCGAGTACTGAAAAGTAGACAATCTAAAATGATCTGCCCAGAAGTTCTTCGCGAGCTCTTCAAATGATACCCAAATACACTCAAACTATAGTAGTCTACCGACTGCCTATCTACACTTTCTCTGCTACCTTCCATTCTAATGCTGTTCTAGGTGACCTATTAATAAAGAAACATGCCACACTCGCTGAGTATACCTAGAAATTCTTTGCAAGCCCTTCATTCAACCTAAGACACCTAGATTTTTTGCAGTTTTCATGTTCATTTGTTCCAAAACACCGTTTTGCTATGGCATCTTTTATACCATAAAGTGTCTCTTAATCCTATGATACTCACAAAACTCCATAAATTTTGAATCTGTGTCCAGAGTACCATTGTCTGACCTGAGGTATTTAACCTTCCTCCTTGCTTGAATTTCTACTTCAGCATCCTGGAACTTGAATTTGGCAAACATTTCTCATGAAGTATACCCAGACCTTTCTTGAGTAATCATCAATAAAACTCACACATGATAGTACACTTACTGGCCCCAAACATCCATACGAAGATAATCACGACTCTCTTCTGTCTTGCGCGCAGTTGTCTTAAACTACACTCTATGCTGTTTCTGAAGAAGACATTGAAGAAATCATGTTTACATATTTTAAAACCTTTCAATAGATTTCTCTTATGGAACTCCACAGCCCACAATATCATGTTCACCCATATGACTCAACCATATATGCAACGACACTGTACTTTGTGACTCGCCCCTGTTTGATGTCCATTACCTGAAAATGAAAATGAGAAAAATAGTATTTTTTAGAAAAATGAGTGGTTGAAAAAGAAGGAAAAATTTTCGATTTACGTGTAATATTATTTTATGGAAGATTGTGCGGTTGAAAATAGGAGAGAGAAAAATAAAATTTAATGTAATTTAATTTAATTAGGATCAAACATGGGCTCAGACTCAACAGCAGCAACTCTACCTACAATTTCAGTACCCATCAGCTTATAAATATTCCTTATCTGGTTTGAAATTCACCTTCATTACTCCACTTTCGAACTTAAAGCTAATCTATAGTACCCAATGAAAGTAGATTCTTCTTCAAATCCGACACACGTCTAACATCACACATTTTTCTAACAGTACCATCAAACATTGTAATTATGATATTCCCTACTCCAATTGTTCTGCAAGAAACATCATTCTCATTAAAGCATAACTAGAATTTACTAGCATTTATGTGTCAAACCAATTTTTATTGGGTGTCGTGATGGAAGCATGTTAATCCAGAGTCCAAGAATATGTAAGATGATGTGAACTGAGTGAATCAAAGAGTATATCTTCATTACCGCTCTCCGAGTTTTCTTCTTCTACTATACTCAGAGACTTCGGTAAACTTTCTTTCTTCTCATCATTACCCTTCTTCTTCTATAGGCAATCCTGCTTTATGAGTCCCTTTTTCCCACACTTATAGAACTTCATGTCTTTCTTCTTCGTGGATCTAGATCAATATTTATTGTAATTAATCAATTTTGAAACTTAGTTCTTGAACTTTCGTGATTATCCTTGACAATAAGCACTTCATTGTGTGAACTCTCATCGCTGACATTATTCCTTGGTGAAAATCTAATAGAGCACTCGTGATTTTCTCCAGCTTTAGCTCCCGTTTAGTTCTCATTTTAATGAGTTTTTTTGACCAAATCTCATTTCCCTACAGTAATGACAAGATAACACACTACGTAAAAGTTGTGTCAGACCAAATACAATTTGGATGATGTGCCCTCAGATGCTCATTGGAAATGTATAAAATGCCAGCCAACTACTGAAAATTCGAAGGGCATTAATGGAAAGTAAAAAAATGGTAAAATGTTACTTCAAGGCTATCTGGCACGGAAACGTGAATGTTGTCTTGCCTGAGACCCACAATTGTCAGTATTTCTTTTTCCCACATCAGCGTTGTAACAAAATTTTTATACATAGCAGAAGGTGCTAAGGAATTCAATAACTTCGTCATCTTGTCTTCATTTTCGAACACTCGCTTCAGATCACTAATAATTTGGTTGAACATGTTGATGTGTTGGCTCAGATTCGAGCCTTCCATCATCTTAAAGCCATAAAGTTTCTTCTTAAGATATTGCTTGTTCGTCAATGACTTGGACATATATATACTCTCCAGCCTCAACCATGTGATTTTTCATCCAGGACATGATACATCACGTCATTAGCAGGAAAAAGTCTGATAATCGCCAAAGTCTTTGCTTTAAGTTCCTTCCAATTTATGTCATCCATTCATTCCTTCCAGCCTCTTTCCATGTAACGCCTATGTCCTATTACACAACATTATCTTCTGCCTTCCTCTGTCATAATTCGAAATTCATAGTTCTGTCAAACTTGACGGCATTGAACTTCATAGAAAAAACTTCAGACATTGTAAATCTAGCTCTGATACCAGTTGTTGTGTTATGTGATGATGAACAGTACAGAAAAGTAAAGAGTAAAAGAGAAAACACACAAATTACGTCATTCCACTACGGCATAGCCTGTTTTTTCAATATATATATGTTCCACTCTATATGAAATTAATTCAAAGAAAAAAGGTCCTAACAGTCAAATATTAATATTCTATACACATCAGTGAGATTTAGTTACGCTTTATTCTTGTGTGCTGCATCTTACCAAAAGAGTGGAGATTGAACGTATAGCAAAATCTAATCGCATCTCTTAGTAAATGCACTTCTTTCTTATCTGAAACTATATGAAACTTAGTGTTTGTTTCGAGATTATTCACATTGTCTATATTCATTGGTATACGTAACAAATTAGTCCAAAGTGACAATTAATCCTCAATAACAAGATTTTATCGCTATTATTCCAAAGCTTTCCTCTATGCAACTTCTTCTCCAGTGAGTGTTGATTAGATGTATTGTGTATCTTTCTTTAATTCGTCATGTGTTCGTAGCTGTTTGATTTTTTTTTAAAATAGTGATGTTCAAATTTCACTATATGTTTGGTAACTACAAATATTTAAAAACCGTCACCGAGCGAATTTATAAAGTAAGATTATATCCAAAGATACTGTCATCACTATTTCCAATGAACGTAGGTACTCATTAACATGCATAAGTAGATCAACATGAGAAGCATATAAATGATCGACATTTAGTAAAAAAGTGGCTTAGATTAGATATCTGGTTCATCCATGAATTTATAAGCATACTCGCAAGTGGTCCCTATACCTTAAAATGTAATATGTAATCACTAAAATTTATAGTATTTATTTCACTAGTCACTCAAATCGATGCGAGGCTGATTTGAATCATGTTACGTTCAACTCAAAGATTTTTTTGTGAAAATGGTTATTCTTTTTTCAAAAAAATTTATATTTGTAAAGTTTCATTTTAGGGGTTTACTATTTTAATTGTCCTCCATATATTTCTATTGCATTATGTGCCAGGTCATCACTATTATCACTTTTGCAAGTTTTAGGAATATATCTATCACTCACAGTGGTGTGATTCTTTATTGTGTAATCGTAAAAGTTATGGATGCCTGCAAGCAACACTGTGTCTGCCATCTCACGTTAAATCTCAATACAACAAAAATGGCCTTTCGCAACACGCAAAAGGCAACATTCGTTAATTGAGTGTTGTTAAAGGATATATATCGCAATATTCTAATAAGTGAATTTTGCGATTGGTTAACATAATTGAGCCTAATCTTAAGTCTTAATCATACTTCATAATAATGGAAAAGAAGAGCTAACAAATAGAAAGCAATCCACGAATAATGCTCTTTATACCTTTTTGTACAATAATTATAGTTCACCACTTCAGTCGATGTAGAACTTTTCACATGTATCAGTACATGAATGTAAAATTGATGGTGGGAAGAAGAAGACTAGCATGATAGAGAAGAGCTTATGAAGTTAGCCAAGATGACTGCCTGCAAAACCCACAAAAATACATTATAAAATTTTTTTCCCGATTAATTTCTATGGCTGATGAGACCATGCATCTTAGGGACGAATGCAGGCAAGTCATTCTTGGCTACTAAACAAGCCTCTTTTCTTCATGTAAGTCCTCTCTTCCTCATTTCTACAAAATAGATTTTTGGATATTGTTTCCGTTTGGTCTGAATTTATAGGCAATAGACTCCATGGGAATCTCATATTCTTACATAATATTGTTGACCCATGGCTAAAATACCTCATCCATATCTTCTGCATAGTATGGGTACCCATGCTGGAATATATTCCTCTAAAGTATTTGTTGGGACCTGGTTTGCATTTATTTCATTTTCTTGAATCTGGCACATTAAAGTATAGATGGAAGGTCATTGGTATGAGAAAACTTTATTGGCCTCAGTAATTTCTAAAGTCTAATAAGTATAAGAAATTGAAGAGGGGTGAGATATTGAAAAGATTATTCTATATAAATATGAACAAGTAGACGAAATTTGGGGTATAAACACTATGATTTGCACAGTTTTTGGCCCACCTTCCAAATGAAATCGGTTATAATGGTTTGATATGATTAAAAACGTAAACCAAACTGTATTTTCTGGTTTTGTTTCTTTTTAAACTAAGAATAAATGATAGATAAAATGTGCAACAAGAAGCTGAAATCGGTACCTATCAAAATCGATTCAAATAAGACATTTCCTAAATCTCAAATATTACTATTCTCTGTCATAGTCAGCGTTATGCTTGCATAGCTTCTTTTAGCCCCAAAATCCCCTAATTTAAAATTTATCGTTGGTCAGAAATAATGCAAATAACATGTTTGGTAGGAAATTTTAAAGGAAAACCTAACATTTTGTATTTTCATACAATATTATCTAGTAATTTGTATACAAAACACACTAATAGTACACTTCGTGCACATCATCCTATTGCAGTGATATAGACGCAACAAGAAGCATGAAATGCCGAAAAAACATGTGATCGAAATCTCGTTAATTTCAAACAAATACTGCGATACTATCGCCTATTTTTTTTGTTGATTCTTAACAAGTTCACAAAATTAGGGGTTGAACACTCATAGTTTCACGCACGCATAACTAGATTTTAAATCGAAAAATTGGAGAATTTTATAAATATACTTTTAATCAAGCAAACAAAGCTTGCGGCTGTCACTTATAACACAATTATACAAGTCTAATTCACATTTCCCCTAGGTCCCTGATCTTCTAATAATTTATAAATTAGGAACAAATTAAATAAAAAAATTATTAAACAAAAAATTGCTAAAATTGTGCTAAGATGCACGCTTGCTGTCTTTGATTACATTGGTCTACTCAGGTAGGAAAAGATTTATCTCTGAATCTAGCGTTCTATGTGTTAGATTATATGCTTACGATCTAGTCATGCCATATAAACTTTAAATAGCACATAGATCAATTGCGGAAATTTATATGGATCGAAAATATACCTCCAGCCATTGATGTCAACTATTTAATCAGAAAATGGAGTTTTACACCTTGGATTGGAGCGCTTCTAATACCTTTTCAATCTCTTGACAATGGTGTAAGAAAACTTAATGGAATAGATGGCATTAGGGACCCAAAATCATGTTCCATATATAGGCTCTACCATTATTGAGTCTAACTTATTCAATATCAATAATCATGCAATTTTTTACAAAAATGGCAGAAATTATGGGCCACCTAATTTGATACCAAAAATTACTCACTCAAGATAGGGAAAAAAAATCGACATTCTCTAGCTTAGCCCAAAATTATGTCATTTCCTATAGTAAGAAACAAATACATGAATCATGGCGATAGGTCCTCTTAGTACGAGTATTATCTTCTATGTATTACAATGTAATGTGTATCTTAGCACTAGCCCATATAACTTAATGAATAAAACTTATGTTAATTCAAAGTCCAAACATTAATGATATTTCTCCAACCAATGAATATGTACACAGCGGAAATGAGAAATTATCACAATTGAAAATAGAATTTTATTACTAATGACATTAGTCCATACTATGAAATCAATTTAAGGAACAAAATCCCAGTCGGTCTACATGATCTTTGAACTTGAATGGTGGCATGTCTTTTGTCAAAGGATCAGTAATCATTAATTCATTGTTATCGTGTTCAATGATCACTATTTTATCTTCAACACGTTCTCTTATAGCTAAATATACTGAAGTCGATGTGTTTGCTTCGACTGTCACTTTTGTTATTTTTAGCTATAAAAACTGCAACAAAATTATCACAAAATATACTTAGTGGCCTAGAAATTGAATTCACAATTCTATGTCCAGAAATAAAACTCTTCAACCATATACCATGTGAGGTTGCCTCAAAATAAGATACGAACTCAGCCTACATAGTGGAAGTAGCAGTCAAGGTTTGCTTTGCATTTCTCAAAGATGCAGCTCCACTACCAAACATGAAAATGTATGCAAATGTTGATTTTCGTGAATCAACACAGCCAGCAAAGTCCAAATTTGAGTAATCAATCACTTTCAGAATATTAGTTCGTCTATACATAAGCATGTAATCTTTCATCCTTTGAAGGTACCTCATCAACTTCTTTGTAGTTCTCCATGGTCTATACATGGATTACTCTAATATCTTCCCAACATTCAAAGAGCAAATGCAATATCAGGCCTTGTGCAAACTAATGCATACATTAGGCTTTCGACAGTAGAAGCATATGTGTTGTTCTTTATTTGTTCCCTTTCAAAACCATTTTTCAGGCACTGGTACAAATTGAATCTATCACCATTCACAATGGGAGCTATACTTGATGAACAATCATTTATTTGAAATCTCTCTAAAACTTTATTGATACAGGTTTCTTGTGACAGTCCCAAAATATGTTGTGGTCTATCCCTGTAAATTTTTATTCCAATGACGTAAGATGCATCACCCATATCTTTTCTATCAAAGTTTTAAGAGAGAAATTGTTTCACCTTATATAACAAACCCTTATCGTTGGTTGCAAGTGAAATATCGTCCACATATAGAATAAGAAAATAAATTTCACTCACACTGACCTTATATATATATATATATATATATATATATATATATATATATATATATATATATATATATATATATATATATATATATATATATATATATTGATCCATAATGATATCTACGAAGCGAAATGAAGAGATAACATCATGAAATATTAAATGTTATTGACATGAGGCTTGTTTCAATCTATATATGGATTTCTTAAGTTTGCACACCAAATGCTCACCACTGCTAGAGGAGAATCCACCTGGTTGTTTCATACACACCTCCTCCTCAAGATCTCCATTGAAAAAAGCCATCTTCGTGTTCATTTGTTGCAATTCTAAATCAAAATGTGCAACCAATCCCATAATATTATGTAAAGAATCTTTCTTGGATACAGGAGAAAATGTCTTCTTATAGTCAATTCCTTCCTTTAGAGTAAATCCCTGGCTACAAATCTTGCTTTATATCTTTCAATGTTGCATAACAAGTCCTTCTTTGTCTTAAAGATCCATTTGCATCCTATGGCCCTTGCACCATTAGGTAACTTGACAGGATCCCAGACTCCATTGGATGCCATAAATCCATCTAATCTTTCATTGCATTGTACCATAAAATTGATTCTTTACAATTCATGGCTTGTGAAAACATTTCAGGATCATTTTCAACTCCAATGTTATAGTCCGATTCTTGTAGATAGACAATATAAATTATATAATCACTAGTTATCGTTGATTTCCTTACTCCAGTATATCTCCTTAATGCTATATAAACATTTTCCTGAGGATCATGTTGTTCAACAACTTCAGGCAATTCTTGAACATCTTGATCTACTGGATTGTCATTAACAACTTGTGGAACTTCAATGATTGGTTGTCCAACACCTGTTTGAACTTGAGGGGTGTTGTGAACGATAATCAATCTATCACTTGAAGTGGAAGGTTGAGCATCAATATGATTTTTTTCAAAAACAATGACGTGGAATCGATCGCTCTCACTATTCAAGTCATTCTTAAGAAATTTCACATTTCTTAACTCCACAATCCTAATGTTGTAAGATGGACAATAGAATCTATATCCTTTTGACCTTTCGGCATATCTAATGAAATACCCACTAGTCGTCATTGGGTCTAGTTTCTTCTCTTGTAGATTATAAACTCTTACTTCAAACAAGCATCCCCGAATGTGTGTATGTCACAAACTTGGTTTCCAACCTTTCCATAATCCAAATGGTATTTTTGGGATAGCCTTGATTGGAACTTGGTTTAATATACACACTACCGTTTTAAGATATTTCGGTCCATAAGGATCTAGGAAGCTTGGAGCTGCTAAGCATACTCCGTACCATGTCCAATAACATTCCTTTTTTTCTTTCAAACATACCATTTTGGTCTAGAAAACCCAGCATGATGTATTGGGCAACTATCTCATACTCTTAAAAAAATCATGAATGGACCAGGTGCTTGTCGATTTTCGATGTATCTACCATAATATTCTCAACCTCTATTTATTCTCACGATCTTAATTTTCTTTCCACATTGTTTTTCTACTTTGACCTTAAAAACTTTAAAGGCATTTAGTGCTTCGTTCTTGTTATGAAGCAAGTAGATATATAGAGTGAATTGTCCAAATGGTCACTGAACTTTGTAAAAAATTTTCAAGGGGTCACTGAACTTTAAAAATCACCTAAATGGTCACTGAACTTTGCATAAGGTTTCTACGGGGTCACTGAACTAAAAAAAAAACCTAAATAGTCACTGAACTTTGCAAAAGGTTTCTGCAGGGTCACTGAACTTTAAATATCACCTAAATGACCATTGAACTTTGCAAAAGATTTCCACAAGGTCACTGAACTTTACAAAAGGTTTCCACGATGTCACTGAATTCAATGACCCCTGGGAAACCTTATGCAAAGTTCAATAACCATTTAGGTGATTTTTAAAGTCCCAATAAGATCAGATTTATAAAATAAACTCAAAGATGTGTCTGAAAAATTAAAGGAATATCCCAAAGGTACAAGTCTTGAAATTGAAATAAAATTTTTAGAAAAACTTGGAACATAAAAGGTCTTTTCCAATTATAAAACATAGCCATTATTTTAAAATAGACCCCATGTTCTAATAGTCTCCATATGTGAACCCATCCTGTTTCCTGATAAGATGCTTTGTTCACTACCCATCGGCTTCCTTAGATTTCGCAGACTCTGCAAGGTATTTGAAATATGGATTATAGCACCAGAATCAACCCGCCATGTATTATGATTAGCATCAATCATATTAGATTCATAACAAATAAGGGAGATGGAATTACCTTTCATCTCAAGCCATTTCTGAATTTGGTGCAATCTTTCCTTATATGCCTCTTCTTTTTACAGAAGAAGCACTTATTTTCCTTTTCAATTTCACCTTGAGGTGGTATTTTACCTTTCTCCTTTTGCTTAGCTTGGTTATGATTTTTCCCTTGGTTCTAATCCTTCTCACGTGTTGCAAATGGTGAACTCTCACCCATTTCCATATGCAACCTTCATTCCTCTTGAATACACATGGTCAGAAGTTCATTGATTAACCATTTGTCTTTATGCGCGTTATAAGAGATTTTGAAGGGTCCATATTGCTACGAAAGAGTATTCAATATATAGTGCACAACGAAGGAATAAGACATTTCAACCTCTAGAGTTTTCAACTAAGCTGTAATGCTCCTCATTTGCATGATGTGCTCACGCACATCTCTCACACTGTTGAGCCTCAAGGATGAAAACTTCATTATCAAGGTCCTAGCAACTACTTTATCTAAAGTTATAAATTGTTTATCAATAGCCTTTAATAATGCTTTGGCATCATCATGCACATCTACAAAAAAACATGTATAAATAATGAAAGAATAGGAAAAAAAACAACAACAACAAACTCGGCACACAAAAACAAAGAAAACCTTAAAATAATTTCGGCTATGATCTTTTGATCGCACCTCTTTCTTAAAGTTGATTCGAAATTAACTCTTACAAATTTCGACGTCAATAGTTTGGCGTTAAAAGGAGGGCCGCATTGTGGAATGTAGCCCCATTCTCTGTACAAAAATCGAGAGTCATGAGTCGTAGCTCCAGCACTAGAAATCCATCCCATACTCACCCTCATGAAATTAATACCCTGCCTAGTTCTCCAAGATGGCAAGAGCAGAACCGGGCAAAGGACCCACAAATGACAGCTATGAGGGAAGCCCTAGAAAAACTGATAAATGTAGTTAGCTGATTGGAGCAAAACCAAGCCCACTTGTCCCCACCGGACACCGAGGTGGATTCTCCAGCAAGGACAAGAGCTAGACATCCCCCTACCAGAAAGACCCTCCACTTCTCACAAGGAAAACCTTCTAGAAGTCGAACTGACGAAGTCAGGAGCTAGGCCCCTACAACGAAGCCCGCCACAAGGAAAACAGGCAGCGTGTTTGATAGGTTGAAAACTCAGCACTCGCTAACCCCTATGCGAAGACACGCTAAACCCGACCTAAAACATCATTTAGAGTAGGCAGAGCCCGAAATGAGTGCCCTAAAAAGACGCATAGCCAATCTGGAGGCTAAAAACAAAGGTGGAACTGAAGACTGTCTCATCAAGCGACATTCTCCTTTCACTAACGACGTCCCTACCAAACCATTGCCTAAAAAATTGATGGTCCCACAAATGACCGCATATGAAGGAGAAGGGGATCCCCTCAATCACCTTGATAAGTACACCTCATGGATAGAGCTACAAGGGGTAAGTAATGCCATCATGTGCCGAGCCTTCCCCCTAACCTTGAGAGATAAAGCCCAAAAATGGTTCAGGAGATTGTACAGAGGTCGGTCAAAAATTGAAACGATCTAGCCTCTACGTTCCTAGCCTAGTTCATGAGCTCCAATACCAGGACTACGCTCAAGGAGTAGCTGGTGAGCATCAAGTAGGGAAAAAGTGAGTCCCTCAAAAGCTATCTAAGCAGATTCAATAAACAATCCATGGAGGTGGAAAAGGTATCCGATGATGCTGCACTCATGGCGTTACTCGCTAGGCTAAGGCCCAGAACAAGATTTTGGTGGTCAGTACACGAGGATAGACCCAAGACTTACCACGAGCTCCTGAATCAAGCTGAAAAATACATAAGTACTGAGGAAGCAACCTCTTACCAAGATGAAGCCAAATGTGATCTTGACCACAACAATACGATGAAAGGAAAAAGGTTGGATAGGAATCCTCGGCCCGAAAGAATGAGGGATAGAGGAGAGAGAAAGATTGCCCTAAGAATAAACCATACATGTTCCGATAATATCACCCACTGAAGACCACCTTGGAGGAAGTATTCCTGCAAGCCAGTGAGAAAGAAACATTTCACAGGCTGGTGGTTTAAAAGAACGCGCAGGGGATACCACCAAGGGTGATACTATTGATCTCACAGGATGCAGGACATGACATAGATAGTTGTCGGGAGTTGAAGGAAGAATTTGAGTCCTTAATCTGTAGAAGACGGTTGCAAGAGTACGTTGCCAAAGTGAAAGAGGCAGACCGACCTCCACCACAACAGCCTTTGTAGCAGTGTCCCACCATAATAACTCAGCAGGTAGTTCCCAACCGTAATCCTCCTTCACGAGCCGAGATTTGAATGATGGTCGGAGGAAATCAGTATATAGAGGGGTCTAGAAAGGCAAGGCGTAGTCAAGCCTAGAATGCACAAATCATGCTGAACTACGAAGAACGAACCCCATAGATTGGTACAAACCCTGAATGGTTTTGGTTCACAGAGGAGGATTCCCTAGGGATTCTCCAGGATCAGAGCGATGCCCTAGTAATCACCATGCTAGTAGCTGGGGTAAAAATACAAAGGATGCTAGTCGACAATGAGAGCTTAGTCAATATACTGTACTTGTGAACCTTAAGGCAGTTGGAAATATTGGAGCGTTATCTTCAGCCCTACCTAAGGAAACTTTAGGGGTTCTCGAGAGATCCTATCGAGGCCCAAGGTTAGATTGTCCTCATTGTAGAACTAGGCGAAGCTCCTTGCCAAAAAAGGATTTAGCTGATTTTGTGATAGTCAATCTGCCGTCCAACTGCAATGCCGTATTGGGGCGGCCTATATTGCACAAGCTGAAGGCCGCCACGTCAATTTATCACTACTGCATGAAATTTCACACTCAGTATGTGATTGGAATCGTACGAGGAGACCAAATGGAAGCTAGGGCGTGCAATATTGACCTGCCAAAACCTCGGACAACATGCTAAGAGGCAGGCCAAACGCACGAATCGGAGAAGCTAGACTAAAAAAACCCATCGTCGTAGATCTTTCTGAGATCGGCATAACAGAGAAACACTTCAAAAGACCTACGGATGACCATCCTTTGATGAAAGAGAAGCTGACCCACATCCTTATCCTGGAGTCCTGGTAGTCTCAATACCTGTGGCAGGGAAAAATATCTCAAAGGTCCTAGTTGACACTGGAAGCGCCATCAACATTCTCTTTAGCAACACCTACGAATGGATGGGCATACCTGCCAACTTCGTGCGACCATACTTTAATATGGTCCTTGGATTAGTAGAAACCTGACCTTGGCCAAAGGATCAATCCAGCTCACTGTTCAGGTTAGATCGGTGTTTCGCCAAACCAGAATGAATTTTGAGTTTATAGTGTTTGACACCTCGTCACCGTATGACGCCTTCATGGGACAGCCTTTGATATTCGGTTTGAAAGTGGTGGTATCCTTCTACCATTATTCGATCAAATTTTCCACACCTCATGGCGTGGGCGAAGTCAAAGGAAGTTGAGAACTTGCCAAAAAATGCCAACTGAAAGTCACCACTAGGAGTATACATGGCCCACACATGAGAACCCGAACTCGGTCACTAGACCCGTGCACCAAAATCGAAGGAAGAGAAATCGTGGAAAAATTGGAAGAAATACCAGTGTGTGACGACGACCCATCAAAAGCACTCAAGATTGGGAACGAGTTGCGAAATTCGATCCAAAGTGAAATTATGAATTTCCTCAGACAGAACCTCGACGTTTTTGCTTGGGATCATGAAGACATGAAAGGAATTAGCCCCACAATTGCTTGCCACAGGCTGCATGTTGACCTCGCAACTAGACCGAGACAGCAAAAACACTGCCCTTTGAACCCGGACAGGTATGAAGCGTTTAACAAAGAGGTATAGAAACTATTATACAATGGGTTTATACAAGAGGAGAAATATCCCAAGTGGATTGCAAACCCGGTTCTCATAAAGAAACACAATGAAAACTGGAATGTGTGCATAGATTTTACCGATCTCAACAAAGTATGCCCTAAAGATAGCTTTCCCCTACCAAGAATAGATCAAATGGTGGATGTCACTGCTAGACATGAACCACTCAGCTTTATAGACACGTACTCTGGGTACAACCAGATACCAATATACGGCCCACATCAAGAGCATACCTCGTTTGTCACTGATTGAGGTCTTTACTGCTGCAGGGTAATGCTGATGCTGTTTGGTCTAAAAAATGTAGGAGCCACATACCAGCAGCTTGTGAACTTGATGTCCTCTTAATAGATCGGAAAAACCATGGAAGTTTATATTGATGACATGTTGGTCAAAAGGACTTGCGCTAGAGACCATTGCCAGCACCTAGCAGAAATGTTTGATATCCTCAGTAAATATGGGATGAAATTGAACCCAAGGAAATGTGCCTTCGGAGTCAGCTCGGGAAAATTCCTTGGCTACATGGTAAACAGCCGTGGAATCGAGGCAGGCCCGGAAAAGATACAAGCTATCATCAACATGAAAGGCCCAACTAGACCAAAAAAGGTGCAAAGTATAACAGGGAGAATTGCCACCCTCAGTCGATTCGTATTAAAATCCACA
Source organism: Olea europaea var. sylvestris (assembly GCF_002742605.1). Lineage (NCBI taxonomy): Eukaryota > Viridiplantae > Streptophyta > Magnoliopsida > Lamiales > Oleaceae > Olea > Olea europaea. The sequence continues at coordinate 13,848,719 of NC_036251.1, forward strand.
GATCGGTGTAAATATTTCTTCGACACCCTTTGGGGAGGGAAAAATTTGAGTTAACCTCGGGAAATAGCTAGCTCAACCTCCCGTACTCTCAAAACTAAAGGGAGGAGACGTCACCATAAGTGCCATTCTAATTCGGGAGGAGGATGGAACACAATACTTCGTTTACTACACAAGCAAGGAACTCTGCGATGTCGAGCTCCGTTACTCTCCGCTGGAAAAGCTATCATATGCGCTGGTCATGGCAACTCGAAAACTAAGGCCCTACTTTTTGGAGCACTCCATAGAGGACCAATTCACCATTAAGGCAAACCTTGCAAAAACCAGATACATCTAGAAGAATGGTCAAATGGGCAGTAGAGCTCAGAATATTTGATATCAGATATAGACCCCTACCTCTATTAAAGGTCAAGCCCTCGTAGACTTAGTTGCAAAATTCAGCGATGAACCCAGAGAGGAGCGAACACCAGAAGCTCCTTGGGAACTCTTCGTTGACAAATTGTCTACCAGAGACAGGTTGGGAGTAGGAATTGTATTAATCAGCCCGCACCAGTAACTACTTTGCGAAGATGTACCTTTTGACTTTAAGGCTTCGATTAACGAAGCCGAGTAAGAACCCCTCATTTCCAGGATAAGAATGGTAGTTGGGCAATCTCCAACCTGGTCTTGCACAGTGATTCCAAATTGGTGGTCAACCAGATCGATGGAACGTATCAGGCCAAAGAAGAAAGGATGGACAGTTACCTTTGAGTTTCCAAAAAAGAACTCGAACATTTCCAAGATGTACAGATCAAACAGATCTCTTGATCCCAGAACAACCACGCTGATGTTTTAGCTCGTTTGGCTATAATTGAAGGGAATGAGGGATTCAATAGCATTTCTATGGGAAAGATAGCACGGCCTGCTACTGAGCAAGCCGAAGTAACTCTGATGATGATAGACTACAAGCCGAGTTGGATGGATGAAATCGTCTCACATCTTAAAAAGGGAAAATGCTCTGAAGATCCGACCGAAGTGAGAAGACTTCGAACTAGGTCGGCCAAGTATATGTTGATGGACGAAGTCCTACAAAAGAGGATACTCTACTCTCCTATTGAGGTGCTTAAATGAGGAAGAAGCGCAATACGCCTTGCGAGACGTACATGAGGGGATGTGCGAAAACCATTTGGGTGGGCAATCCCTAGTCCACAAAATCCTACACCAAGGATATTTTTGGCCCACATTAAAGCAAGACGCCATGAACTTTGTGAAGAAATGTGACAAATGTCAGTGTCTAGCCCCTCTAATCAAAACTCCGCCATACGAATTGAACCCGGTAGTGGCCCTATGGCTCTTTGCTAAGTCGGGAATTGACTTGATTGGACCTATGCCCATGGGAAAAGGTGGAGTCAAGTTCGCCATCATAGCCATAGATTACTTCACCAAATGTGCCGAGGCAAAACCACTTGCAAAAATCACCGAGCAAAAAACAATCGACTTCATCTAGAAACATATTATATACAGATTCTGCATACCTCGCTCAATCATTACCAACAACGAAAGGCAGTTTGACAATGCTCGTCTTGCAAATTTTTGCGAAGAGCTTGGCAACAAAAAACACTTTTCCACTCCAAACCACCCTCAAGCAAATGGCTAGGTCGAGGCCATTAACAAAATGATCAAACACACGCTAAAGCCAAGACTGGATGCACTAAAAGGGGGATGGGCCGAAAAACTCCTCAGTGTGTTGTGGTCGTATTGTACCACCACGAGAACTAGTACGGGCGAGACACTGTTCTCACTAGCCTTTGGTTTGGAAGCCGTGATTCCAGTAGAACTCAGCATCCCATCGTTTTGCATTACCGTCTACAACGAAGAGGAAAACCAAATAGTTCTTCGCAGAGAACTTAACCTCGTGGAAGAGAAGAGGAATGGCGTCGAACTCAGAAACGTCGTTTACAAACAACGAAATGTAAGATACTATAATCAAAAAGTGTGAAAATGAGAATTCGAAGTAGGATCTCTTGTCCTAAGGAAGATATTCCTCGCCACGAAAGAGGCCGGGAGTGGATCCTTGGGCCCCAACTAGGAGGGTCCCTACCTAGTAGCCAAGGTCCTACCAAAAGGAGCATATGAATTAGAAGAAGTGGAATACTTGAGGGGAATAAATAAAGTACTAGGAATAAATAGAACGAGTGGGGGAAGAAGTGGAATACCTAAGGACTGGGATCTGATGACCTCACTCAAACAGATAAAAAGAAAAAATCGTGCTCAAAAAATTTTCTTGCTGCCCTGAAGAGAGTAAATCGCAAAAAGAGAAATAGCCAGCCAAAAGGTATTTAAAAACTAAGAATGTGAAAATACTCCACCCCGACCATTCGATGAAAAAATGAGGGAAAATAAGCGGCTCAGATTCACCCGGCCCAAAACTACGTCTTTTTGAGCAAAACTTCTCCAGGAGGCCAAGGCAAATGCTAGACAACTCACGCCGATAAAAAAGTGACACCTGGCTCTGCAATAAATGCGGTCTTTGAGAAGAGGAACAGCCAATCGAGGAGGTCAATTTTCCTTTAATGCAGAAGTGACCTGGGGGGTAACTGTTGACCCCCGAACTCTGACCTCATTATAAATCGTCCATAGGCCCCCACTTTAGCAAATTTAAGTTCGGTAAAAAAAAAGCTAAGTTCATCATTCCATTGCCGCCCTCACAAAAGAGAGACATTATGATTGCCCCTTGTCACACCACCCGCCCAATCTCGCACACTTGCCATAAGTGATGTAATAACGCCCAAATGCTACCAATCCAATGCTCGGAATCTTCAATTCTTCACAGGTCATCATTACTCAGGGAAACATTGGCACATGGCTACCGACTTAATTGTCCAATCACAAAAGAATTCGACGATCCAACTTTCGAGCTTGGCACTGTAGCTGATTTGACGTAATTTCGGTTGGGAATCATGTATAAATAATGAAAGAATAGGAAAAAAAACAACAAACTCGACACACAAAAACAAAGAAAAAACTTAAAATAATTTACCCGCGATGATCTTTTGATCGCACCTCTTTCTTAAAGTTGATTCGAAATTAACTCTTACAAATTTCGACGTCAACAAGTTTAGTGACTAAAAATTCGATCATCTCAACGTTTAACAGTATGACGGGATGTCACATGTGTATTTTATCAGTTAAGTCATCAAATCCATTAGATGCTTTAATGGATGTTATATCATTTATAGTAATGTCCAATATTTTATAAATTTTAATTATCAAAACTCGATATTTAAAATTTGCTTGAGCAATTGAAACAAGTGAACATTCAAACAATTATCTCCTTTAAACAAATTTTGCCGTGTGTCCCTCTCTTTTGTCTCTTAACAAGTTTTATCTCTCCACTCTCTCCCCCTGAATTTTGCAGACCACACGGCAGGCTCCGAACCCAAACCATAATCTTGAATTCTAACTTGTACCCGTTCATCTCTTGTACTCTGAAACCTCCATACACGCAGCCCGCTTTCGCCGATTTCTTCCTGAGGTGAGTCAATGATGAATTTGTTATTATTTTTTGCTGCCTCCAGATTTACATTTTGCTGCGATTTCAATTTGCAATTAAGTATGAATGATGAATCTTTACAGTATTTAATGTTTTTTCCTCTCTAATCCTTAATTACACCGACTAATTTAAATTAGGTTAAAAGGTAATGCTTTATTATTATTCTTATTGGAGAATGTCTCTTTGTTTCTGTTTTGGAGTTGATTGAATAAGGATTTAGAATATTGCGCAGTAATTTTGGTAGATGAAGAGAAAGGAAAATAGGTTAAATTTTCCGTTTCTATTTTCTTCCTTTGGAGGAAAAAAAATAAATAAAATTGGCAAAAGCATTGAACCTGGCTGAACAGTTCTAATGTGATCTTGTTTGATTTTATTATACTTATTCCAATCCAATGAAATTAAGTTTTCGAGATTCAAATTTTTACAATTTCATTATTAGTTTTATTTACCAGATTTAAAATATATTAAAGGAGTATTTATCCTTTCAATAATTTAGAGTCTTTCTTTTTCTAACCTTCAGTTGGTAGAGAACTTGGAGTCAATTTAATTCTTAGTTTTTGTGCAATTTTTTGTGTGTTTGTGTTTTTTTTTTGTTTTGTTTTGTTATTTATTTATTTTTATTTTTTTATTTTTTTGACTTGAACATATAACTGGAAATGACTATTTTTATTGTTTAATTGATTTTAGTTGCTGTTTTTCATGTATTTGAAGGCTCGTTTTCAAGATTTCACCTGTTTTGTTTTTTTAGGAAATGGACACCTTGGTTGTTTCTTTTTCAAATCAAGAAGAGGTGCCTATGTCAAGTTATTCACTATACCACGTCCACTCCACTATTGCAACTGATTTCAGTTGTTGAATAATGCTTACATTTTGTTTATTGTTTATAAAGTATGTATAGTCGAGTACTGAATAATTGTTGGACTAATTCATAACTAGGGACGGAGCCAGGAACTTAAGTTACGGAGGGCAAAAATTTAGAAATTTAATGTACAAAATATCTACATAGTGCTTATATAGTTTGTTGTCGACAACTTGAACAGGTAGTTAGATGAATTGTTAAGCTTGTTTCGATACTTTAAAAACAAACTAATCAAATGCCTGTAAACAAATTTGAATAGAAAATTCATTAAAGACTAAAAGTTCGCAACAATCAAAAATCAAAAATATAATGTATAAAACCATAAACATAATTAAAAAATCATCAAACACATTACACAGCAAAAAATTTTAGAACATCAGAATATGTTATAAATTTATAATTTAACCCTCAAAGTTTAGGAAACTCAATGAATGAAAAAAGAAGAAGTTATTTCGATATAAGTATTAAAAAAGGACACAATTACTAACCAATAATCTAAGAAAACGAGTTGCTAGCTAAAAATGTGGTTCGGAGTAAGTAGTTGCTGGCCGAACTGAAACTCTTCTTCATAGGTACTTCCTTGTTTGTGGTCGACGGCTCTCCGGTGAGATGGTAGCTAGGAAAAATAATACACAAATTAGGCACTAGGGTTATTCAAAGATTTGGGAATTTTTGTTTTTCAAATTTTGCATCTGAGTGACGGGAATGGTGGAAGGAATGAAGAGGATATTTGTTGGGTAATTGGGTAATGGGCTGTTGGATACTAAAACAAATCTTTGGGCCAAGTATAAAATAAGAAACTGGTTTTACAAATTGTGGTGGGTTGGTTAATGGTTGGTGGGCTAATGGATTAAAATTAAAATATTTTAACATTATTTTGGGACTTTTACTGGACATGGGCTTGGGCATTACTGGGCTACAGCCTAGTAGTGCCCTCCCTTCAATCCGTTTTTATTCGTAACTGAATAATTGTTGGACTAATTTGTATATTGTACTTTAGAAAAAAATATGAGAAAGGTGAGAGTATTAGTATGGTACCAAACTGAACAAGAGCTGGACGGTTACGATATAGTTCTGTAAGGTCATGTTGAATGTTAATTGACGTTTTTCCAAATCAACATGAGGTACTTATTCACTCTTTAACTTGGAATTCTTTAGGGAATTTCCTCTAAACATTTGGTGTTCAAGTATTAAATTGGGTATAATGGGATTGAGTGGTTCACCTGATCTATATTGGCTAGTTCACTGGATTTGGTTGGGTTTCACCCATCATTCAGCTGAACCAACCCATTGAATTGAGTCTGCAGTGACTGGCCATAGGTTGAACAAGCTGTTTGTTTACAATCCATTGATTCATCCATCTGAGGACATCCGGAGAAAGTAGTTCAGAATTAATTCAACTCGGGATAAAGAATTTAAAATCAAAAATCAGATGAACAATCGAAGAGAAGAAAACAAACAAAAAGTCGTGTCAGTCCTGACTTTTTTGTGAATTACTATTCTTGTTGATTTTGTTTACTTGTCTTTTACTATGCAGATGGAAGGCCATATAGCTGCTGATCTCTATGGAGAGGCCCTACAGCAATCAAGTATTGAATCTTTTCCAACATCAGCTGCTGATTATACATTGAATGATGCACAAGGTACGAGTTTTAGTATGAGCTAGTTTCTGTAAACTAATAAATCCTGAAGGAATGCTCCCAACTGCGTTCTTTGCAAAGATGTCTTTCTAATTGAATTCTTAATTTAATGCAAATATTAGGAAAACAAATTTCTTTAATTGTATTGTGAAACAATATTACATGATAGGCACTGTGAAGGTCTTAGTGCCTGCAGAATCATTACTGCATGTTTTTGATTGTTCAGAGCACAATAACCTGACTAGGACATTGATATATTAGAGACTAAGTTCGTAACCACACTTGTGGTCGTTGACCACATCATATAAATTAGGGGTAACGATCTCCAAAATTTCAGCATCTGCTAGGAATCCAGGATGGGACCTACTGGGCCACTGGCTGCCTCTTGTTATGAACCACCTCGTCTCTTGCCTTGGCCCCAGCATGCTGTCTCATTGAAACTTACTGGAATAAAAGAACTACCATTCGAGTCTGTTCTTGCTGCCTAAGTTGTGATATAATGGGGTATTGGGGTTATCCTCCAGTGAACGAAGGTCATTATGACAACATGAAGTCTTAATGAAATAAGAATGTCCTAGCATGCAAATATGCTTATACTGGTAATTGTTTAAGTTGTATAAGTTTCTGTTCTGGGAAATTCCCATTTGTCTCTCTCTTCCTATAGATGTGCAGGTACTTTTTATGTTATATTACTAAGTACATATTTTCATATGATCTATTAATTAGCAACTGCTGGTTATTTTCAGTTGCAAACTTTTATATGACTGGATAATTCATTAGCTAATGTTGTCCATTTCCAGTTTCGAGTGCACATTGGCTTTCTTCATCTTTCTGTGCTATTTTGTTGCAACTTTGGATTGACTGAAGTCGCTATAGTCACAATGTTTCCTATTAAGACCCTTTGTTATTTTACTTTTTATTACTTGTCCCGGCAGTAGTTTTGCTACTGTGCCTGGCGGTGTGCATGAGTATCTAATTCCATTCAGTTTGCAACAACAGATAATGGTTCTGATGACTGGTACAATGAGGATGGAGACTCATATGAATGGGAGTCGGAGAGAATACGCAACCAATTTGTCACAGTATTCTTACAACTTTGATCCCTTTTTTTTTTTTCTCTCTATAAAAGTAGAAAGAAACAATGCTGTTTGTAAATTTGTGTCCAAGTAAATATTTATTCAGTCATACTATTAGTCACTCCCGTTGAAATATTTCTTTAGGTTGGATACCGTGAAGGTCTCATGGCAGGACAAGAAGCTTCAGCGCAGAATGGCTTCAACATTGGCTTTAAGCAATCGGTATCGGCTGGATACAACTTGGGTATTGTCAGAGGCGTCACTAGGTAAACGAGTAAAATAGTCGGGAAAACATTTATAATTACTTACTTTTGCTGCTATCAACTAGATATCATCATCTTGCTTACCCTTTTTTGTATTTAACATAATCATTTGTTTTATTTGAAGTGCTCTGAATTGCCTCCCCAATGAGTTGAAGGAAAGATTAGTCGAAACAGAGGAAGAGAGAGACAAGTTGAAGCAGTTACATAAACCCGTGCATTCTCTTTCGACGTCGGACGCTCTGAAGTTGTTCCATGAAGAGCAGACGAGAACACCAGCAATACAAACAGAGAATCCGAAACCCGACTGCACCCAAATTTCAGATGAAGGTGTTCTAAAAAATTATTATAAAGAGCTGCAATCATTAATTGACGAGACTCCTGCAATTGAAGTGTGCTTAGATATGATGAAGCAGTAATATTTATTTTTAAGCATGTTTGGCAAAACATTAATTAGATTATAAGTGGTGGATCTTACAAAATATGTAGATAATAAGATACTAAAAGTTATAAATCATACGGAATGTGTGGGTAAAATAGTGTCTGGTCAACTTTTAAGCAGTTGTACGTTTTGCCAAACATGCACGACTGCCTTTACAGTATTTACTATATTTTGTACGTTTCGGATATGGTACATCCCTTTCTTTATTGACCATATGAAATCCACACTGTGTTATGCTACTTTTCAATTTTTATGAATCGACAAGTCATTGGATATCGCGAGAGAGCTTAGGCAGGGCGTGAACGAATACTCTTTTTCATAAGATATTCATCGTAGGCTTACACTCTTATTTAATCCTTTTGGTTAGTACCTTAACATATAAAACTTTCAATCAGGCTAAATGTATATAAGTTTTTTACATTGGGCCACATGGTAACAAGTTGTAGAACAGCTTAAAAACGTAAAATATTTTTTCACCAATCAAATCATGTCAATTTGGATGATGTCAAAAGTGATGTACATTTTTGGTGTATAAATGGCTTGACTCTAAAACTTTTCTACAAGTTTTCATGATCTCAAAGGCAGTACGAAAGGCTACATAACAAGTTTTAAAATAAATAGAAGTGTTTGCTTGGTCTCTAAGGCAAGTAATCAAGTTTTTGTACTTCAACTAAGTATATTATTTAAAAATCTTTGCACATCAAAAAATTATTTAAAAGTGATTTTCACTTAAAAAATAAGGTTATCTAATAATTCTCGTGATCACGATTGTGCATTTCGTTTTCAATTGCCACTGCGAAAGGGACTCGGCCTATTTGTCACTTTGTGGATCTTATTCTTGATTTTTTCACAATAACACCAACCAGTATCCGAGTCACTGGCTTCTGGTTTGACCGGCCGGTTGGTTGTTTATGTTTTCCGGTTCTTAAATAATATTGTTTCAGGTGAAAATTGGACTGGTTTTTCAAAATATAGAATTTTAGGCGGAGTAGTATTGTGTCTCAATGTTTGCAAGGATAATAAATGGATAAAAATTGTGAAAATCTGATTAAAATTAATGTTTGACTATTATCCAATATAAAAATAAAAAATAAAAAATTAAATAAATATTTTATTTTTAAATAACAGATTATATAATTTTCATTTTGATTTTCAGTTATGATGTCAAAAGTATTTTTAGTTATAATGTCAAAATCCAATGTCAAACATACTTTAAAATAATTTTCTCATGACACCTCATTGTTTTTAGTTCCTAATTTTTAAATATTTTGAATCTCATAAATTATTTTTACACGCGAAGTGCAAGTCGAAACATACCGAACTTATTTGAGTCAATGATCTCAAGTTTCATAACTTAACTATAATTTGTGAACCAACGAACTACAAACTGAGTTAATATCAACATCATAACTAAAATTATTGGCGGACTCTTGTACTTGGAGAGTTGTTTCATAAGCTTTGAGCTCAATGATATCGTAATTCAAGCACAAAAACACAAGATGAAAAATAAATAGTAATTTATCCCGACCTCTAGGTTAGAGCTGATCAAGAATGAAGCAAATGAAGATACTCCCCTTTTGCGAATTACTGCATTTATCTGAATGATCCACAAACGACGAAAATTTCTCTTTTGCTTATCTCTATCCCGATGAGCCGAAACCAAAGCTCTTATTTTCTGTTAAGTAATAGTTCGATGTGTAGTCTTGAGCTCGACGTTCTATTTGAGGAATATGACTAAAATGTCCTTGAGGTCATATTTCGTTATGTCAGATTTGACACAAATGTCTACACTGTATTTTTCTATCTTCATCATTTTCTTGCATCATGGAATACGAACTTTGAAGTCAAAGAGAGTATTTATTATACTATTGTCGCTTTAAATAATTGATAATAAGTGGTGACTTGATCCTTTAGGAGCTGTAACGAAGACTAGCTATGGATAATATAATATCAAATATTGTGATGCTAAACTCGGGGGGGGGGGGGGGGGGGGA
>NC_036251.1:13858716-13878093 GCF_002742605.1 Olea europaea var. sylvestris
GGGGGCGGAGGGGGGGGGGGGGGGGGGGGGGGGTATAAAATTCAGTATAGGGACTCAGCCAATGGGTATTCCCTATTTTGATCATTGTTGGTTTTCTTGTTGAAAAATTAGCAGTAAACTTTTATTTATTTTCAAGTTAGTCGCGTCCGTCAATTCTATCGACACCAAAGTCGCGTCTGTCAATTCTATCGACACCACTAACGGAATGTGGACATGGATTGATTAATGAAATAATAAATGAAATGTAGTACAATTACACAATGTTATGTATTAGCTCACATATACCATAAAGAAAAAATAAACAATAACAACAACAACAATAATCGTGTATGATTTAACTTACATGAGCTTGTAATTGCTAAATTCATGGACACTTTCATTGGGTGGATGAGGCTGAGTTTTATTGATTCATTGTGTTACTTTTTGGCTGTTTTTTCTATTTCCATAATATTTTATGGCATTATAAATATTTTATATGAGTAGAAGGGTAGAGCAGTCTTAATAGTGTTAATTTTATGAAGAGTAAAGGGTAATTTGTTAGCACCACATTTGTATAATTGCACTTGAGATCTATTTGGGCAGAAGCCATCCAAAACACCATCAGTTAACTGGAAAAATTAAGGAATCAACATCCAATAAAATCATCTGAAACACTGTCTGAAAGTACCGTCCAAAAAGATATCAATATGCAATAAAATGTTGTGGTAGCAGATAGTTCAAAAAAATTTCCTAATTAACTAATAGTGTTTTGAAGGGTTTCGTCCAGATGGACATTAGGTGTAAATTTATGAAAGGTTAATGACCTTCATTGGCACAAAATGAAGAATAGGGCAAAGTTTGTAAAAAATAAAAAAATTAGGAACCGCTGGTGCAATTTTCCCTTTATCATATCTACTATTGAATAGTTTATTCTATTTAGATTGTTAACTCTCATTTTTGAACCTTATAAATATAGGTTCGTTGTTATAATAAAATTTACACAAGTTTATCAACTCTCTTTATTATTCTCTTATATTTCTCTTATATTCTTTAGTTTTATACCATGTTATTAACATAAATAAATTCATCCAAAATAGAGAGAAGTTGAGATCAACAATTCAGAAATTTGCAAGTATTGAACATCTGGCGCAATTCTAATCAAAGAATTGATATCTCAATGTTACGCAGTCCGATTATCATGAAATTTGGGGAAAACATTCGAAACTTATTTTTCTTGAAATTCAACGATTAAGATCAAAATCTAACGGTTTATTCTTGAAAAAATAGATATGTGAACGATAGTGAATTTTTTAAGTATTACACATTTAAAAAAAAAAAAAAATTTGATTAATAGCAGAAACCCCCCTAAAAATATTTCTATGTGCGATATATTCCAACCATATTGGAAATTGCAAAAACCACCCCATTTGAAACCTTTTGTGCGGAAACCCCTCAACTGTCAAAATTCGTTAGTTTAAATGTTAAAAAAAAAAAAAAATAGTAATAATAATAAATAAATAAATAAATACCAAAATTGAAAAGGAATAATTACAATTGCAATCCCAACATTTTTTTTTTTAATGCATCACCTACAACCTCGAACCTTTAAAACTTTATACCTACGACCCCCGCACTTCACTTCATCTCTTTCACAGGTAAGCCACCGTTGTTTCAATAGGAAATTCATAAATATTGTTTTCAACTCGGAAAAATTCCTTTCATGATCCAGTCATCCATTCGTTACACCATCATAATCACTGCCTCATTGTCGGCACCACTGCGCAACTCAGGTTTCTATCCCAAAACACATGCACAGAGAAGTTTACAAAAATTCAGACGGTTTAATTTATAAGTTCCCAAAAAAGGACATCAAATTACTTGATTTCTGTTGATATCTTGCAATGACTTATATTGATTTCTACTTAATTAGTTGTGGGACGGCTTGTGGTGGGAAAGATTTGGAAATTTTATGGTGATCGATTTCTGCTAAATTAGTGATGGAAATTTTGCTCGATAAATTCAGAGTAGCTAAACCACGAAATTCAGATTTTGCAGGTTAAACAAGCGCACAGAGAAATTTTGTTTCGAGAAGTTTGTATCCCAAACGATGTTTGTTCTGGGTTTGGTTTTGGTTTTGGGGTGGGTGGGATGATGAAGATAACTTTTGGTTTAATTTGCAAAGAAAAAGTATGGTACTGCTATTGCAATTATTTCCATTAGTTTAACGTTTTTAACTGTTAAACTAATGGACTGGACGGTAAGTGGTTTTCGCACAAAGAAGGTTCACAAAAGGTTCCAAATAGGGGTATTAGAATGAAAAAGAACGTTCGAACAACTATGTTGTTCAAATTCGATAATGCTTTTTGGAATGCTGCTTCGCAAGCAGAACAGATGATTATTTTCTACCATTTTCAATAGATAGGAGGTATATCGCATATGATAATATTTCTAGAGCATTTTCTGCTATTAATCATTTTTTTTAAAATTTACATCTTTGATTAATATAAGATTTGTCAACTATTCATGAGTATGTAAAGCCTTCAAATCCAAGTAAGTCTATTATTTAAAGTCATTTTTATTTTATTATCATATTTTCGAAATCATTTAATTATGTATTCAACCATGTCAATGCTTCCAAAAAAGCATAAATTTATGTTATATATTGTTGATTGTGAAGAATTGTGAAAGCCCAAGATTAACTAATTAAGAGGGTGTTGAATTGGTTTATAAAATTTTTTCGAAAAATTGATTCAAATTCAATCAAGTTCGAAATTAGAAGATTAATCAAACAAAATGCACAAATACGAAAGTAGTAAGTAAGAGGGAAGAGAGAGTACAAACGACATAATTGTGAAAGATCGATCCAAAACGATGATCTAGGTCCTCCGTTACCAAGTTTTTTGGTTGAGCTTTGCCTTTTCACTATATCGATTAGCTCATTTACAATGCTTTCGAGACTTACAAACAAGGAACACCGATTTTTATTCAATGTTGAGCTTTACGTGACCTCAATATGACCTACAAATTTGATAATAAATGATTTTACAATTTGGAAAGCTTTTCTCTTAATAAATGATATAAACAAATTAAATAGAAATAGGCTAACAATTCAATTGAAAAGCTATCAATGAAGCTCAAGTGGTAGATGAAAAAGCATTGATGAAAAGATGATTTTCAAAAGTTGAATCAATCAACGATTTTCAAAGTAATTGTTTAATGGAATAAATAAGATGTAAGTTCAAGAGATATATTTAATACTTTTTCACTTTAATGCTCTCTAATAATGTTGTAATGAATTCAAGAAGTGAGGGTATTTATAGAGTTGAAAACACCAAAAATACTGTAAGTTCGAATGACTTGTCTGGCCGACCGCCTTCTATTCGGATGACTAATATGGTCGTTTGTTGAGTAAAAATTAGAGGCCAGAACTGTCAAATTTTGGACTGTTAAAAGTTTTTGATCGACCGATTGTTCTTGCCGGTCGATCACCGTGTGTTTGACCACCTCTTCCAATTGATCGATTGCCAGTTTCAATTTTTTTACGTTTTGGTCCCGTATGTTTCGAATCGAAAGTTTTGAAAGGCATGGACTTATGAAAAGGTACTTTTAACTAACTTTCAAGATAAAATATATTTTTCAAGTTCAAATATCATTTTTAAAAATCATTTTTATATTTGATCAAATCAATGCATTAGGATGACTTTTAATGCACAAAATTGTTTTTGATGCACAGAAGGATTTTGAGTTTAAGTAGTTATTACTAAATATCAAAGTGTTAGTAACTTTAAACTTTATCCCCACCCCAAAAAAATAAAAAATAAAAAATAAAAATAAAAATAAATAAATAAATCAAGTCCTTGATCTTTCTCTGAAGTTTGGCTCTTAAGTTCTTGATTGTGTGAATTCGATCTTGGCCTCCTTGAATCCGATTTGTAATGATAATTTTGATATTTTGATGATCATCGATCAAATTTTCATAGTATACTTTGAAAAACTATAATTACTTAAATTCAATTTGTTTGTAAATAAAATTAACTTGTTTGTTATAACCGAAGCTTTATGGTTATAATCAACCATAAGTCAACAAATTTTTCCTTTTTGATTTGACAAACAAGATGATTTACAAAGTAATATTGAATAACTGATAAGGAATTTAAATCTTAAAATTTTGCATTTAATCCATATATTCCTCTATCTTCTATAAACCAGTGACCATTCACTTTAAAGCATATATTTATAATTCACTTCAAGCATATCATCTCATGTATTCATCAAGCATATCATCTTATATATTTTACCCCTTTTATCATAAGAAAAAAGATATAGCATTCAATATCAAAGCACAACCATAATAAACAACAAAAGATTCCCTGTTAAATTAATACATAAAGCATAATCAGAAGGTCCAAAATATTGGACATTGCATACATAGGCAAATCAAAGCATGAGTTTATGAAAGGTAAAGATACAAAGAGCTTAGATCAACATAAGGACTAAATACATATGCACAAAGTTATACCTAAGACTCTAGATGAGGAGGTGGTAGGAAAAGTGCATTGAAACGAGCATAAAAGGCATTTTGAGGAGGTGGTAGGAAAAGTGCATTGAAACGAGCATAAAAGGCATTTTGCTGAGCATGCATTACCTTTTATTGAGCATTGTAGTAAGCATAAAAGGCATCTTGCTGAGCCTGCATCGTTGCTTGTTGAGCTTGTATTACATCTTGTTGAACTTGCATTTGGTGAAGCATCCCGCCAAGCCGTCAATGGAGGATGTAAGTCAGTTGATGGTTCCATTGAGGAGTTTGTAATGATCCCTAGTAAAAGTAAAATCACCAGAAGGTGGACGAGCACTCGGTCCCAGGATGTCATGTGAAGGATAGGAGCTAGTGGTACGCCATCGTCATGATCATTACCAACCTTTTCTTCATCTCCTTCAAGGGGTAAAGTCGAAGAGCCCATGTCCGGATCAAATCTCTTAGTATGAGCCACCAATTGCCCATGTTCCTAGACATTTTTCATTTGTTTTAGAATATGAGTGTTGATAATGATGGTGGGATGGAGTAAAATGAAGACTTCACCATTTAAGGGAATTGCAAAGTGATTAAACATTTTGGTAAGAAGCATACCAAATGGTAAGGCCGTTATATAAGTGGCGGAATGGATGAATTTCATGTGAACAATACAATTGTTAGAAAATCTAATTTTCGCCTGACTAAAAATGAGTCAAGAAAGAATAGGTCGAAATGAGCAACTTCATCAAGGTGAAATTTCGATAATGCTTTTCGGAATGTCGCTTCGCGAGCAGAACGAATGAATATTTTCTACAATTTTCAATAGATAGGAGGTATATCGCACATGATAATATTTCTAGGGGGTTTTCTGCTATTAATCATTTTTTTAAAATTTACATCTTTGATTAATATAAGATTTGTCAACTATTCATGAGTATGTAAAGCCTTCAAATCCAAGCAAGTCTATTATTTAAAGTCATTTTTTTTTATTATGAATCATATTTTCGAAATCATTTAATTATGTATTCAACTATTTCAATGCTTCCAGATAGGCTAACAATTCAATTGAATAGCAATAAATGAAGCTCAAGTGTTAGATGAAAGAGGAATGATGAAAAGATGATTTTCAAAAGTTGATCAATCAATCAAAGATTTTTGAAGTAATTGTTTGATGGAATAAATAAAACGTAAGCTCAAAAGATATATTTAGTACTTTTTCACTTTAATGCTCTCTAATAATATTGTAATGAATGCAAGAAGTGAGGGTATTTATAGAGTTCAAAATGCCAAAATTTTTGTAAGTTCGGATGACTTGTCTGGCTGATTGCCTTTTATCCGGATGACCAATATAGTTGTTTGTTTAGTAAAACTCAAAGGCCAGCATGGTCAAATTTTGAACTGTTGAAAATTTTCGATCGACCGCTTGTTCTTGCCAATCGATCACCATATGTTCAACTGCCTGGCAGTTTCAATTTTTTTACGTTCTAGTTCGATATGTTCCAAATCAAAGGTTTTGAAAGGCATGGACTTTTGAAAAAAAATATTTTTAACTAATTTTTCAAGATAAAATATAGTTTTTAAGTTAAAATATCATTTTTAAAAGTCATTTTTATATTTGATCAAATCATTACATTAAGATGACTTTTAATGCATAAAATTGTTTTTATGCATAGAAGGATTTTGAATTTAAGCATTCATTACCAAATATCAAAGTGTTAATACTTTTACACTTCATCCTAAAAAAAAAAAAAAAAAAAATCAAGTCCTTGATCTTGCTCTGAAGTTTGGCTCTTAAGTTCTTGATTGTGTGAATTCGATCTTGACCTCCTTGATCCGATTTGTAATGATAGTTTTGATCTTTTGATGATCATCGATCAATTTTTCATAGTATACTTTGAAAAACTATAATCACTTAAATACAATTTGTTCGCAAATAAGATTAACTTTTTTGTTATAATCAAAGTTTTAAGGTTATAATCAACCATAGGTCAACAACTTTTTCCTTTTTGATTATGACAAACAAGATGATTTGCAAAGTAATATTAAATAATTGATAAGGAATAAAAATCTTAAAATTTTGCATTTAATCCATATATTCCTCTATCTTTTATAAACCAATGGCCATTCACTTTAAGCATAAATTTATCATTCACGTCAAGCATATCATTTCATATAAGGCACATCATCTCATATATTTTTCCCCTTTTATCATTAGAAAAAGGATATAGAATTTAATATAAAAACACAACCATAGGAAACAACAAAAGATTCCTCCTTAAATTAATACATGAAGCCTAATCAAAAGGGTCCAAAATATTGGATATCGCATACATAGGCAAATTAGCGGATGCGTTTACAAAAGGTAAAGATACAAAGAGCTTAGATCAGCACAAGGGCCAAAATACACATATGCACACAGTCATACTTAAGACTTTGGATGAGGAGGTGGTAGGAAAAGTGCATCGAACCGAGCATTTAAGGCATTTTGCTAAGCCTGCATTACTTTTTATTGAGCATTCTAGTAAGCATAAAAGGCATCTTGCTGAGCCTGCATCATTGCTTGTTGAGCTTGTATTGCATCTTGTTGAACTTGCAGTCGGTGAAGTATCTCGCCAAGCCTGTTGATAGAGGATGTAAGTGAGTTGATGGTTCCATTGAGAAGTTTTCAATGATCCTCAGTAAGAGTAAAATCACTAGAAGTTGGAGGAGCACTCGATCCCTAGATGTCAATTGAAGGACTAGGAACTAGTGGTACACCGTCGTCATGATCATTACCTACCTCTTCTTCATATTCTTCGAAGGGTAAAGTCGAAGGGACCGTGTCCAGATCAAATCCCTTAATATGGGCCACCCATTGCCTATGTTCTTTGACAATTTTCATTCGTTCAAGAATATGAGTATTGATAATGTTGGTGGTATGGAGTGAAATGAAGACTTCACCATTTAAGGGAATTTTCAAAGTGTTACAAAATTTTGGTAAGAAGCATGCCAAATGGTAAGACCATTATATGAGTGGCGGAATGGACGAATTCCATGTGACTAATACAAAGAAAATCTAATAGTTGCTTGACTAAAAATGAGTCAAGAAGGAGTAGGTCAAAATGAGCAACTTCGTCAAGGTGAACTTTCCTAGGGAGAATAATGTGGGCTATGATATTGTGAAAAACTTTACAAAGTAAAGTGAGTGGGTTTGAACTAAGCTCTATCAAATGTTAAAAATATTTCCAGGTCACTCTACGACATGCAATGATGAGATTATAACCCTCTAAGATTGAGTGAGTCGTATAACAAAATATTTGATTCTCACATTCTTTGAGCTCAAGGAGAGAACATAAAAGGGCTTTGGTAATACTAATTCATTTGCCTTTGAGAAGACAAGAAATGCTACCCAAATGAGGAGTATAAATCATATCTTTGTAAAATTCTTTCATGAGCTTAGGATATGCATTTTCTTCCATGGATGCAACTAAGACCCAACCATGCTCGTAAAGAATTCTTCAACATGAAATGTAGGGTTTGAATCAATGTTTTAAACATTGACCTGGAAAATGAAAAAGGTGAAGGCCAAAAGGTTGAACCGGGATCGAACCGAGGTTGAACTAGATGTCAAATAAAATAAATTAATACACACATAAACTATAAAATATTATTACAAAAATAATTTTTAAATTTTAGTTTATTAATTCAAAGTAAATATAAATTCATGTTTGTGTAGTAAATTTATTATCTTAATTTATTTTATAACTTCAAAAACTAACAACTAATATGTCCAAAATAATTTGCTTTTCTCAAATTGTTTGTGATTATAGCCTTTTTGGGACTATGATTTAGTAATGAACAATTGGCCATTCTTTATCCTACATCAAGTGATTATTTAATGAAAATACAAGGCATTCATTTATCCCATTCACCTATTCTACATCGGATGAAATCTAAATCAATGGGAGAGAAATCACTTATAAAAAGGTGCATCACCTAACCCGTGACATTGAGCCTGCCAATGCATTTGTTGAGCCTATTAATGGAGTTCAAAAATTTTCTGTTAAACAAAAATGTTCATTAACCATAAAAAATCGTGCCCGATTCCCGGTTAAACAGTCTGATTTAGTGGTTTTTCAACCGATTTCTTAGTCTTCGGTTAATGTAACATGATCGAATTGGTTATTTGTACGGTTCCTAGTTAACTTGATTGAAATGTCCTGTCTGTTTCGATTCTTAAAACATTGATTTGAATAGTAAAATTCGCAAAATCGACAATCTTACCTGTAAGGATGGATGATTTATCAAAAGGATTTTTCAGCACTTTGAGTTCGTCCTCTAATAAAGGAGTTGGCAACCTTTCCCTCATTGGTTTCTTTTATGAAATTTTAACCCTGAGCATGATAAAAATATGAAGAAGAAAAATATAGAAAGCAGTCAATCGTTGAAGTGAGAAAAATGAAATTTGTAGTGGAGGAAATATGAGGGTTTTAAGACTTGAAGCAAAAAGTGATGAGGTTTTGAAATCTTGTCAAAAGTTTAAAGACCAGTGGTGTATCTAATGAGTTTGGAGTAGATCTATGGAGAAAAAGAGGGAAAGTGAGAAATAGGTGAAAAATGAGGGTTGGAGGCTTTCAAAATCTCGAAAATAGTGATCTATCGATTTCAAACTATATTAAATCATATATAAATATTAAACAATTATTCATATAAAAATGAATCATGTAAGATCATATAATGTGAATTTAACCTAGCCATGTACTTCAAATTATTGATAATGCCTCTTCAAATATGCAAGAGTCGTTCAAATGCTAAAGGTTTCGCTAAAATATCGACTAATTATGTATTCACAAATTCTAATACAATATCTCCCTCTTGTGCACGATCTCTTAAAAATGATGTCTAATCTTGATATGCTTCGTTTGAGAGTGCAAGGTGGGATTTTTTGACAAGTTTTATAGCACTAGTGTGATCACACGTGATAGATATATGATCAAATGATAAATGATAGTCACTAAGAGGTTGTTTCATCCATGTGACTTGTGCACAACAACTACCAGCTCAGATATATTCAGCTTCAATGGTAGACAATGCAATGGATTTTTGTTTCTTACTAAACCATGACACGAGAACAAAGCCTAGAAAATGTCATGTTCCACTAGTGCTCGTATGATCAATTGTGCAACCAGCCTAATCTATATCTGAATAGTTAAATAAATCAGTATAAGTATCCTTTGGGTGCCAAAGGCCTAATATTCTAGTGCCACTAAGATAATTAAAATTTCTCTTTTACAGTACTCAGATGTGATTCTTTAGGATTACATTAAAATCTAGCACATAAACACAATAACCATGATATCTGGTTTGCTTGTGATTAAGTAAAGAAAGGATCCGATCATACCTTGATATTTAGTTATGTCAGAGGAAATGCTTTGATCATCTTTGTCCAATTTTATGGATGAGCTCATCAGAGTGTTCATAGAATTCAAGTCTTCCACTTCAAATCTATTAAGTATGTCCAAAATATACTTATTTTGACTAATGAATATCCTCTTATTAGTTTGTCCAATTTGGAGTCCAAGAAAAAAATTTAGTTTTCCCATCATGCTCATTTCGAACTTCGATTTTTGGGGGAGAAATCTTTTGATTGCGTATTTAATATAGATCCATGTCTTTCTTGTTTCACTAGCTAGGACCAAATTCTAGCTCCTTGCTCATACATTTGGAAAATTCTTCACAAAAAGAAATATTAGTTACACCAAAAATAATATTATCAACAGAAATTTGAATGATGGCCATGTCATTTTTTTGGCTTTAATAAAGAGAGTAGTATCCGTTCTTCCTATTGAAAAATCGTTTGAAAGTAGAAATTTTCTCAATCTTTCTTCCCATGCTTTAGGAGCTTGCTTTAAGCCCTAAAGAGCCATTTCAAGTTTAAAATAGTCCGGATACTTGGTGATTTTTAAAATTGGGGGTTATTCTACAAAAACTTCTTCTTGAATAAAGTCAATTAAAAATGCACTTTTAACATTCATTTGATAAAGTGTGACTCTCTTATGACAAGCGAATGCAAGAAGCATGCGAATAAATTCTAATTTAGCAATTAGTGCAAAAGTTTCCTAATAATCGATGCATTCTTTTTTATTGTAACTTTGGGAAACTAATCTTGCCTTGTTATGTACAATTATCCCATTTCATCTATTTTATTTCTAAAAATCTATTTTGTACCAATGACGGTTTGATCATTTGACCTAGTGACTAAATCTCAAACATGATTTCTTTTAAATTGATTTAGTTTTTACATAGCCAGTATTCAAAATTTATCAAACTCGACTACTTTAAATTTATTTGGCTCAATTTGAGAAATAAATGCACAACTATTAAAATGATTTCCAATAGAAGCTCTAGTAATAATACTTTTGGATAGATCCCCAAAAAATAAGTTCTTTTGGATTAGAAGGAACAAACATCCGTTCTTTGATAGGGTAGGATCATTTGGTACATCGAAAGATTCTATTTCACTTTGTTGAACGTTTGTTCTTCCTTGTGTTCGTCTTTTGGATATTCCTTGTTTTTATCTTGAATACTAATTTCCTGAAAAGGAATTCCTACATAATTAGCAATACCTTTCTCATGATCAAAAGTATTAGTTTCATAAAAAATAACATGCATAAATTCTTCAACGACTATAGTTCTTTTGTTAAAGGCTCTATAAATCTTGCTAGTTGATGAATATCCTAGAAAGATTCCAATATCGGATTTTGAATCAAATTTTTTCAAATTTTCTTGTGTTCAAAATAAAACTTTTGCAACCAAATATTTTGAAATAAAATAAAACTTTTGCAACCAAATATTTTGAAATAACCAATATGTGGAATTCTATTTTTCCAAAATTCAAAGGATGTTTTAGTTTTAGTTTTCTTTCGACTAACTAAAACTCTATTAACAATATAGAAATAGTGTTAACGACTTCGGCCCAAAAGTATCTTGGCAAGCTATTTTCATTAAGCATAGTCCTAGCCATTTCTTGCAATGGGTGATTCTCCGTTTCTACTACACCATTTTGTTGAGGAATTCTAGGAGCCATAAAATTGTGTTCATATCAATTTTCATTACAAAAATTATCAAAAGTGATATTATCAGATTCTCTATCATGATCACTTCTAATAATTGTAATGAAGTGTCCTTTTTTATTTTGAACCTTTACAAAAAAATGTTTAAATGCATTTAAAACTTCTTTTTTTAGATTTAAAAATAGGACCCAAGTAAATCTAAAAATGTCGTCAACAATAATGAATGCATAATGTTTACCACCCAAAGTTATCGGTTCTAGAAGGTCCAAAAAGATCCATGTGGAGAAGTTGTAGCAGTTTTATCATTGAAGAGTATAGTTTAGGCTTAAAAAGTGATTTTCATTAGTTCCCCAAATTGACAAGTATCGCAAACTTTATCGTTCTCAAATTTAAAATTTGGAAAGCCTTTGACAAAATAATTTTTGGAAATTTATGGGACAAGTTCTATGTTAACATGATCTAATCTCCTATGCCATAATCAAGCATCCTCATTTAAACTTGATAAATATTTTTCATCACTTTAAAGTTCGATATTAATGATATGAACATCTTTGATTCGGCTACCTATAAACATCACCTCTTTTGATGTAGCATCCTTAGTTAGACATTTAGAAGAATCAAATTTTTATATGATATCCTTTATTACATAATTGATTAATATTAAGCAAATCACATTTGAGGTTATCTATTAATAAAACATCTTCAATTGAAGGAGAAGAATGATTACCAATGTTTCCAAATCCAATGAGTTTTCCTTTGAATTATCTCCAAATGTGATATGGTCTTCATCCTTCTTTTGAAGTTTGATGGTAACATTCTTTCTCGAGTCATATGCTTAGAGCATCCATTATCTAAAAACTATTTGCCTTTTATTTTCTTTGGTACCCCATCTTCGATTGTCATGAAGCACATATTGGTGACTTCTTCTTGACTATCATTTTCACCACGATCAGCGTCGTCGCTTTCATCTCATGTTATTTTGAGTTCCTTTTTCTTGATACTTCTCTTCTTATTTGGGCACTTGATTCTCTTGTGATCGAGTTTGCACAATCATAGCTAATAATTTTCTTTCTTCTTTCTTCACCCTTTTTTTTCTTTTGAAATATCCGATTATATCTAAAACCTCTCAATTTTTTGACAAAAAGAACTAAATCATCGAGCTCTTCATCACTCATACTTCTACTTGTAGTTCCTTCTACAATTACCGAACTTAAAGCAATTTCGCGCTTGGGAGGCTCCTTTGATTCCTCTTCTTTTCCATGTTTTCTTCTTTGTTCTGACGTTATTGAGCTCGTAAGTCATCAATGTTCCAGAAAGTTCGTTCAATTGTCTGGTATTTTCTATCAACATCCTTAATGAGCTCCAATGTTCCCTATAGTGACATAAGCATTTTACTTATAGGCTCATCATTAGTAAATTTTTGATCTAAGCCTTTGAGGCATGCAGTCATGTCAGCAATTGGTTTATCTTATTTAATGAATAAGTTTTCAAATTCTTTGACCAAATAATTAATCTTGGTTTCCTTTAATTAACTAGTGCCAACATGAGTGACTTCTAATGTATTCCAAATATCATATGCGAAATCGTACGTGCTAATATGATTAAATTCAGTTACACCTAAAGCACAATAAAGTCTATTTTTGGCTCTAGTATTTAAAGATAATTTTTCTTAATCATTTTTGTCATACTTCTCTCTGAGTTCTGGAATGGTTTGATTGGATTTCCCATCATCTTTAATAATCTTAGGGGGCATATAAGACCATATAAAAGAACTTCCAAAATATTATAAAATATTGATTGAATATAAATGATCATAATTATAATGTGCACCATTAAAGAAGGGAGGACCATTTGTAGAATGGTCCTCATGATTTTGAATGTTGTGGTTGACCATTACTCAAGATTGTAAAAACTTTTAATTTTAAAATAGAGCATTTTGCTTTGATATCAATTGGAAGCCCAAGGATAACTAACCAAGGGGATGAATTGGTTTATAAAACTTTTTCGAAAAATTGAATTGAATTCAAGCAAGTGGGAAATGAGAAGATCAATGAACAAATATGAAAACAATAAGTAAAGGGGAAGAGAGTGCAAACAATATAATTGTGGAGGTTTGATCCAAAATGATGACCCTCCGATATCAAGCTCTCTGATACGAGTAAGGCATTTTCACTATGTTGATTGACTTATGGTGCAACTTAACCCTTTACAATGCTTTCTGTGACTTACAAACCACTACACCGATCCTTAATTAATATTGAGCTTTATGAGACTTCAATATAATCCACAAATTTGATAATAAATGATTTTACAATTTGGAACCTTCTCTTTTAATGAATGATATAAACAAATTAAGCACTAAAAGCGAAATAGGCTAATAATTCAATTGAACAGCAATAAATGAAGCTTAGGTGTTAGATGAAGTAGCTTCCATGAGAAGATGATTTTCAAAAGTTGAATCAATCAAAGATTTTCAAATTAATTGTTTGATGGAATAAATAAGATGTAAGCTCAAGAGATATAATGCTCTCCAAGAAAATAGTAATGAATGAAACAAAGGGAGAGTATTTATAGAGTTCAAAAATCCAAAAATTCTGTAAGTTCGGGTGACTTGTTCAGTCGATTGCCTTTTCTCCGAATAACCAATATAGTCATTTGTTCAGTAAAAAATCACATGTTAGAATGATCAAATTTTGGACCGTTGGGAATTTTTGATCAATCGCTTCTTCCGGTAAATCAACCACCCGACAGTTTTGGACCTTTTACATTTTGGCCTCCTTTGTTCCGAATCGAAGATTTTAAAGGCATGGACTTTTGGAAAAGCATTTTTAACTAAATTTTCAAGAAAAAAATATATTTTTTCAAGTTCAAATATCATTTTTAAAAGTCCTTTTTATACTTGATCAAATCATTTTATTAGGATGACTTTTAATGCACAAAATTATTTTTAATGCATAGATGATTTTAAGCTTGAGCATTCATGATTAAATATCAACGTGTTAGTACCTTTATACTTTATCCAAAAAATCAAGCCATTGATCTTGCTCCGATTTGGCTTTTAAGTTTTTGAGTGTGCGATTTTGATCTTGACCTCCTTCTTAAATCCGATTTGTGATGATGGCTTTTTGATCTTTGGACAACCATCGACCAATTTTTCATAATATATCTTGAAAAACTAAAATCATCTAAATTTAATTTGTTACTAAACGAGATTAACTTGTTTGTTATAGTCAAAACTTTAATGTTATAATCAATTACAGGTCAAACAAATTTCAATTCGTATTAATATTCATTGAAGAATACTTTTTACTTCTAAAAAACCCAAAATCAGTATACTTTATGATATGAGAGGTTCGCTAGACGTGTTAATATTTTTACTATAATAATTTAAATCTCCCTTCAAGAAATAGTATGTTATGTTCGGCATGACTGGTTAAATTATCATTGACCGATAATGACGCAAAAAATAATTAAGAATTCAAATACATATCAATTGAAAAACTAGAAGATTATTCAATTCAATGATTTCTTTTATGATGCTCGTACTATTTATTGAAAATCAGTTATAGACGATGGCTAGCTAGCTAAAGTTGTGCTTAATTTTTATAATTTTAAAAATTAATTAGGATGATATATGGGGTTTTATCACTCCCCACATTGACCGTTTGGATATAATTTGTATCACAAAGATATATTTAACAGATGATTACAAGATTTTCGTAACTTAAAGTACTATTCAAATTTTAAATTATGAACGTTATTTTCATATTATACCATCGAGATAGTGTATCGTGTGAATCCTAGTGAGTTAAATCCTAAACATTTGATAAATATTGATTCGAGTGATGATAAATGGTTTAAAAAATTTATTGTTAATTGTCGCTGACTAATTTCTTAACAATTACTATTGAGAATATAGTACTTTTCATTTCTCTAATTGGTTTATTGTTAGAGTCTAATGTTTTCCATCGAATATTTTTGAAATATATGTATTATTGTTGTAATGCAGTGCATTGAGATGGATATTAAAGAATGCCGATGATACAACTTAATTTTGAACCTTTATAAAATATTTAAGCCCTAACGATTGATATTTTATAACATGATTTTTTGATTGTTAATTTGATTGGACTATTTTCTCAACAATAGGAGGAGAAATTAGAAGTTGGAAATTATAAACAATGCATCATATTCTGTTATTCATATCCTTGTACTTGACAATCTGAAAAGATAACTCAATTTCAAGATGTACTTACTGACTTATAAGGGATTTATAAAATCTCATATACTAGCTATAGATATTCCATCTCGTACCAATGTCTTATATTGACAAATTTTTAGCATTATATAAATGGCATGCATGAAGCATTGTTACAATCGAGTCTAAAGAGAAAAAACCTTCTTAAAAAAAAAAGAGCAAATAAGAAATATGGCCCAATTAGGAAGCGTATTATTTTTGGAGAGTACATAGACATTTCAGAATTGGTTTTGAAATATAAAAAATAGAGATCTCTCATTAAGTTATTTCAATATCGAAAAGAAACATAATAAAAAAGAAAAAGGTCATCCATAATATTTTTGTACATGATGTAATGCTTCATTTCATTTCTTAAAAGAGAGAGAATATTGAAATAAATTCGTCAATTCATATTGATCTAAGTAATGATTGGTCAAATAAAAGGATGCAATCCTATCAAAATGAACTTATTAGAAAAACCTCAAGTTTTTGAACCTATAGTTCAAACACCTAAATGTGTATATTTGTGCGAAAAGTAAATAAGAAAAATGAAGTTGTAATATGTAATGCACGCTCTCAACATAATAAGTTTGCAAAGACCGTGGTAGATACAATCACAAAGTTCATATCTTGTTATCATGACGATACTTAAATGGTAATTATAGCCAATTCGTTTGACATAATTATTAATGTTATCCTTGAAGGATTTAATATGATGAAGCAATCACGCATTGTACCCTTTTCTTGATCAAGATTTTGTTGCATTGAGTTTTCGTGGCAAGATTTTTAATGAGACAACTTTTGTAGCACACTCAAAAGAATAATATACTATTTTTTATTCATTAGGATTTTATGAATAAAATTTTTCCTAGACAGATTTTAAGGAGGCATATTCTTTGTATAATAAATGTTAATAACCTATAAGACATTACCCTTAAAATAGTTTTATTTTTTATTTTTTATATGTTTCAAATTGTGTAAAAATTTAGAAGAAAATAACCAAAAAAAAAATAAAAAAATCTACTTTCAATGGTACATCATAGTGGCTAAAGTCAAACAAAGTAAGCCCATGTTTGGAAACTATTATTTTTAAATCTCTCTCTTTTTTTTTTTTACATATTCATTTTCGACCACACCTTTATGCAATAAAATATTACATATGTAAATAAAATAAAAAATTTCCTACTTTTTAATAGCTTATTTTCCTAAAAATCACTAATCAAAATATTAGTTTTTGAAAATAATGGCCACCAAACATAGGTTAAATGTTTCGTAAGAAAGCTTGAAATTTATAACAAGACAACACGAAACACAGACTGACCAGAATTGCAAATGACAAGGATGACTCGATACTATATTATTAATTGAAATCAGGGATACCTGCACTCTTTTTTCTATGATCAATTTTTTCATATTTCTGCTAACAAGGTTTTAACAAGATGGTATTTTATTAGAAAATTTTTATTATAATTATTAGTATTATTTGTTTTTCCTTCCTTTGATATTTTTATTCCATTGGTTTTTTATTGATCTAGGTTGTTTAGTGAGTTAGTTATTGTGCAAATAGTTAACAAATGGGGAGTATTGATAAATTATGAGATAATTATTAATATCTATTTAGACTAATTAATTCTCAGATTAGTCCTATCTATTCTGAAAGAATTTAATATATTCAAATTGTAACTCTCATTTCGAACTTGTAAATATAGGTCCGTTGTTTTGATAAAGTTACACACAAGTCTATTGGCTCTTTCTATTCTTCTCTTATATTTCTCTCTTATTCCTTTAGTTTTATAACATATTTATTATTATTCTTATTTTCCTATTTTTTTATAGCATTTTTAACATTGACCTTTCATTAATTAGCATTGGTTGTCACTGATGATGATTTTCATTTAAAAGTTACGCTTAGTGGGGATAAAAAAACTTATTTATCCCTCGTATATTTATACTAGGAAAAAGAAAAATCAATGAATATAAAATCGTTACTAAATATATGACCCATATTTTAAAGCAGGGTAGCATAAATTTTGAACGAAAACCGCCACTAGAGACCAGATATGCTAACTAAGGAAGATTAGTGATAACAATGTGATGGAAAAAAAGGTTGGGTACTTATATGTGACAATGACAAAGATTTGGTAAGCTTAATGAAATTTAAATGTGGTGCATTTATAAGAAATATGGTGTAAATATAACCGCCTTATTTATATTCACATCACATTTCAATTGTATTAAAGGTTTGTGAACATTTATTTATGTCACACTTGTGTCTTCAATTTATCACATTCTTAACTTCAACATTCAATTAATTAACACATATGAAGATAAGAATGTCAATAAAAAAATTGGGGACATAAATATATATGACAACACGTAACGATGTATAATTTTTAATACATTTGAAATATGGTACACTTATGAGAAACCTGGATGTGATATGGCCACCCAAAAGCAAAACTAGGGCTTGTTGGTTGTTATTAGAAGCATCAAACAACTTGGCCATTTCTTCCACTCTATTTCGATTCAATCTTGAATATTTAGAGAACTCATGAACTTGTAAATTGTCATCACATGGTTTATTTTTCTATTATTCCACTTCATCACATAATAATGTAGAATTTTATGTCGGGATATGAAATGTTCATATATTGAAGATTTGTTAAGAAAAAAGAATGGGGGAAATATAACATGGATGCCAACTCAACAATCATATTCAAAATGGTTGAAAGATTGATTGTGGATTGAATGTGCTCATCCGTACTATTTAGAATTAAGTTCACCAATTGCACTGAACTTTTTGAAAACTGGCCTTTCTATGAACATTGGAAGAGTGTCAAAAGCAAGTTGGCTTCGAACTTTTGAAGATTAAATTTTTGTTATATATCTGTAAGATTCCTCAAAACTAACACGTTTCGCCCATAATCTTGAAAAGTCAAACTCTATAATTTGTGAAATTAATTGATATTTTGTACTCTTTAATCTTGGATTATATCTTTTCTGTAAATTGCTTAGAGCGGTTTCTCCAAATAATCTCCTACTCGAACTTGATGCATAGTAACTTCTTTAAAAATTTTGTTTTGTTTTTATATGTTTAATAAGGATTCAAAAATAAGTGCTTATTCTTTCGCATATCTGTTTTCCTAAATCATCTCAACATTTTGGATTACGTTCAGTTGCACAAACGGTGAGTAGATCTGATATACTTCATGACTCTGCTAGTGTTTGCAGGATTATTAACAAACAAAATATCAGTAAATGAACGTTTAATTGACATGTTTGATTGGTACATGGCCATACTAAAATAGATGTGTATATTTTAACATAGTTTGTTTTCTCGGTCGTACATTCATAAAGGCAACGTCTTCTCGGTAGTATGTACATGTCATGAGGCAGATGTTTATATACTAACATAGTTTGGGTTAATCGTGAATGATCTAGTAATTTATAATTCTGAAACCAATCCAGTAAAGAACTCAGAGGAGTAACACAAAATATTCTTTTACTTGACTCCAAATTTACTGAGAATACGTTACACAAGTTATGCCTAGCTAGTGGGGATTCAGTCTTAGGAATCTTTTGAGTTTAAAATGCAA
>NC_036251.1:13878599-13951681 GCF_002742605.1 Olea europaea var. sylvestris
AAAAAAAAAAAAAAAAAAAAAAATTTTGTCTACACGTGCTGTTTGCTGATTAATAATTACATAATAATTGGCAGATGAATGGACCATCTTGGCGAGTTCCATTAGGACGACGAGACGGAAGAGTGTCTAGATCATCAGAGGCCTTGGCAAATTTACCCCCTCCTTCTGCCAACATCACTCAACTCAAAGCATCATTTCGCTCGAAGGGTTTAAGTGATAGAGAGCTAGCAATCTTATCAGGTAAATTCCAAAAACTCACTAAATAAATAAATAAATAAAAATTTATTATTATTATTATTATTATTATTGAGGTATATTTTAGTTTCTTCTCCTAAAATCAAACTTTCTTAAATAGAATTTATATAACTTTTATGGGTAAGAATTACAAATTAAGGGAATGATCCTAAATATAGGATTAGAAGTAACTCTTTCCACTGATACTATTAAAATATTATGAAAAATAATCTCAAACAATTAGGAAAAATGTTATAAATAAATAAATAAATAAAAATTTATTATTATTATTATTATTATTATTGAGGTATATTTTAGTTTCTTCTCCTAAAATCAAACTTTCTTAAATAGAATTTATATAACTTTTATGGGTAAGAATTACAAATTAAGGGAATGATCCTAAATATAGGATTAGAAGTAACTCTTTCCACTGATACTATTAAAATATTATGAAAAATAATCTCAAACAATTAGGAAAAATGTTCAGGAGAAAATGTTCTTCTGCTTATATTTTTATGAGTATTCGATACTCATCACTCATGACATTATTTCATTTGCCATATTCATTGTGGTTGCTTATTTGTCCACACCAGTTTAACTTACTCCGAATCAGAAGCTCTAAGCCAAACAAATATTTTAGAGATACAGGGATCCCCATTAACTGACCTTTTTTATCCTTTGTAGTGACTTGATGAATTCAATTAGTAGATCGTTTTAGGAATGACTTCTCAAAGTCAAGATGCTATTTAAAAACTAAAACATACAATTTCCTTTCAGGAGGGCATACCATCGGTATTTCTCACTGCTCTAGCATCTCAAATCGGCTGTACAACTTTACGGGCCAAGGTGACACAGACCCTTCATTGGATCCCAACTACGTTGTACACTTGAAGAGGAAATGTAGCCCCACAGACACAACTTCCATCATCGAAATGGATCCTGGAAGTGCCAGAACATTCGACACCAGTTACTACACACTTGTAAGGAAAAGAAGAGGATTATTTGAGGCCGATGCAGCACTTCTGAATGACAATGCAACACGAAATTACGTTCTACGGCAGGGAAATTCAGGTGGATCAAACTTCTTTAATGATTTCGCTGCTTCAATGGTGAAGATGGGAAGAATTGGAGTGATTACAGGCAATAGAGGTGAAATCAGGAGGATATGTTCAGCCATTAATTAATATAACTCTTTTCAATTAATTCATTATTATTAATTATTATTTATTATATGTTCTTTATTTGGTTGATTGAGTGCGGTTTAAATAAATTATGGCCATTGTGAATGTAATAAATGATTTATTTATCCTCTGTTCACATTATTAGTAGCTACCTTGAAGTTTCATGTTGGAAATTATTGTTGTGTGCAAGCAGTTCAATTATGCAACTGCAATATGAGAAATGTTATTGTTCCTTTTCTTCCTCTATCTTTTTATCAATTGTAAATTGGCTTGGCTTTACTGTTGTTTATTGTGTCCGACTCGTCCAAAAGATAAATAATTGTTGATTTTGCTAATGTTGGAAATTTATATGCACATTAGAATTTAAAATAATATCTCTGTTCCCAACAAATATCTTCTTTGTATTTAGAGAGAAATTGTAATAAGAGTTATCCTTTTTTTTTTTTTGAATTCTGCAAACTCAATTGCTTATATTGAATACAAACAATCATGATCTGCAATCCACAGTTGTTCAATTATCCAAACTCCAATGAAAATCCCATAGGGAATAAAAATGAAAGAATTAGGATTTCTCTTTGCTTATGCTAACAAGGTAACAATTGCCTTGTTATGTTTTCAAGCCCTAACGGCTTATTAATACAAGTTTAAGTGGGGTTGGTTTCTCCCTTGAGCTTAACCTGGCCCAATATTTAATTAATCTAATTAATTAAACTTGAGCCATAAATTAATTAATACAATTAATTAACTTGAGCATACTAACAAGCAACTCAATTAATTAATTATAAAAATGTCCAAGATTTTTTAATTAATTAATTAGTGACATTATTTTTCTAGTTCTCCTTTTAAGTATGATCCATTAGATTCCCGATCACGATGCTTAATGATATAAATTATTATTATGATTTAATCGCAATCGATAAATTAAAATACCCATTTTAATTAATTTATATTCGTCGTCTCTGATTGACATTTACCAATATGACAGTGTAGTATATGCAATGAAAAATGTCAGGTTGTATGACAAAATCAATCTTTTTAATTTACAGTGAAACTCTAATCTTTTTGTTAATATGATTCGATTAATTACCAGATATGAAAACGTGTCAATTTTGATCATTGATCATATCTTTCATCCCACTCTTAAGTCAATATAAGTCAAAACTCTATTCGAATTATGAGCATACCTTAGCCAAGGATTTTGATATCAATTTAACTGAATTAAATGTAGATTACAATGTCTTACTATTTAAGCGTGACAAATTCTCTATTGATCATCCACAACTTCATATGACTACTTGAACGATGCCGTATTAGCAACTCATGACAAAGCAACATCCAATATCATCAAAGTGTGACTGTCCCCATATAAAGCACTATGACAACCTAAAGTCAAAGGACCAATTTCACTATTGAATATTAGAGATTAACCAATGACATTAAGATAGTTAACCAGTAGGAATCTAACTAGTGGGTCTCTAAAGTTTTGTTTTATAACAAAACATTCACGTGTTTTTTTAGGTTTTACTACACTTTAACTTGTAAGATCAGATACTTACAAGCACGGAATGTCATACATGATGATCTATTCGTAATAACGATATCTATATCATTACTTAAGACTACGAATGATATAAGATTCAATGATATATAATTTATATATCAGAATCACAACTCCGTGTGATTAAGTAATTCCTAAGCCTTGAATCTTCGAACTCTATTACTTAATTTATTATAATAGTAATTCAAATAAATAATAGATTTTGTCATAAATAAAATGCATTAGTTATATTAAATGTATTCACGTCTAAGATTGATTGAACCTAGGGTATAACACTTACAGCTAAAGATGTATTGAAATAGTTGATCTCAATTTTAAGTTTCATTGAGCTCTGATGTTGTTTGGTTGAATAACTTTAATCAATTGAACCTATTAAGTTACTAACACTCTCGAAAATATTTAGACCAAAATATGCGACATTAATCAATAACAAGTAATGAGTCACCTAATTATTGTCTCTAAATGATTAAGTTTGTTGACCTTAAAAATACATCAACAGAATCTCGGCTACTTTCCCTCCACGTAGGTCCCACCTAACTTGAACGCCCTGTTAAGAGGATAAGGCCACTGATCGAGAAAAATATCCTATGACCGTTTGTACTCCAACGATCAAATTAACGGCCCGATACGAAAAATATAAGTGCAAGAGTAGAAGAGAGAATTTAGCTAAGAAAAGAGTAACACACACGCACACGTATATAAATGAAAAATGGGCCAAGTGGAGTTAATGGGCTTAGTTTAAAGCCCAAGACAATGTTGTTCAATTAAATAGGCCAAAACAATTGAATAGTCGATGCCAAATCGGCATATATATGACCCCATCCATTTGAGAATGTCACGAAATTTATAGGTGTAACTCCCCAAGTCTGAGTCATACATTTATGTACGGGTCAGATTTTGAAATAAAAATTGTCAATAGGTGAGATCTTACAGATTGTCTTAGAAATATGACGAGCTCCAATGAGTGAGAGCTTACTGACTGCCTCAAAAATATGGGTTTCCCAAATAGATGAGGGCTTACGAACTGTTAAAAAAATATGCATTAGTCCCAAATAGGTGAAGACTCACAAATTACCTCAAGAATAAACACTGTTCCAATAAGTAAGCTTACAATTTGCCTTGAAAATATCAGTGAAAGGTTGAATGAGCGAGGGATTATAGAATGCCTCGAAAGGTTGACAATATCATAATTTTGACAGTATCTCATATGTAATATGAACTAAACTAACCTATAATATAACATAATATAATATAATATCTCTACTACCCATGTATTAAAAAAAAAAAAAAAAGGATCCATTTGCCCTTCAAATTACTCACGATTAAAGTGAATAATGACAAATCAAATTTCCCCAATACATAATATGCCAAGAGTCCGTCATTTAAAATATAATGTGGGAATGGTATATCATGAATCGTAGTACATCCTATGCGTGTACAGCTCAATGTAAAAATATTGCTATTGTTAAGCAAGTAACATATTAATTAATGTAGATAATGTGATATGATTATTGGCTGTAATGTAAATAGTGCTATGACATGTCAGCAGTAATAATATAATAATACTAAGATACTATTATCACAATAGTCCTCTAAGTCCAGGTATAAATATCTATATCATGGTTGAAGTTAAGAAAATAAAACCTTTAATGGGAAGCCTTTAATTCTGCAAAAGCCTTAATTTGAATGTTTTGTTGTTTTGAAGATATTGAAGTGATGTATTAATGTGGCCAAAATTTAATGCATAGACGAGGCTCTAAAGTGGTTAAGCAACGCTTCAATTTTGTCAAAATTTAAAGTTTATGCTGAAGTGTGGATGAAGGAATTTTTACGGAGGTTTTAATGTAAGCTCCTTTTTTATGGTCATTTCATAATTTCTTAAGTTTCTCTGTATTATGAGTGGTTCACCCATTTAGAATCTTCTCTCATAGTATTCAGCTTCATTTATAGGAGGTATATGACGCCAACCTTGGAGAATTTAGAGGCGGTCACTTTTGAGATCTACTTTTTCTCTAATGTGTTCATGCTTCTTTGTACAGTGAATGATTCACACATGTAGAGGTGTCTCCAATTGGTGTTCAACTTTATTCATAGGAGGCATATGATGTCAACTCTGGAGAATTTAGAGGTGATCCTTTTTGGGATACACCTCTTCTTCAACGAATTTATGCTTTCATGCACGTTGGATGGTTCATTTATGCAGAGACTTCTCCTTGGTGTTCAGCTTCATCCATGGAAGGCATATGAAATGTTGAAAATTTTCGATCGATCACTTGTTCTTGCCAGTCGATCACCATGCGTTCGACCAACTCTTCTGGCCGATCGACTGCCTGGCAGTTTCAATTTTCTTACATTTTAGTCCCATATATTCCGAATTGAAGGTTTTGAAAGGCATGGACTTTTGAAAAAAAAAAAATTTTAACTAATTTTTCACGATAAAATATATTTTTCAAGTTCAAATATCATTTTAAAAATCATTTTTATATTTGATCAAATCATTACATTAAGATGACTTTCAATGCATAAAATTGTTTTTATACATAGAAGGATTTTGAGTTTAAGCATTCATTACCAATTATCAAAGTGTTAGAGTACTTTTACACTTTATCCTAAAAAATAAAAAATAAATAAAAATATCAAGTCCTTGATCTTGCTCTGAAGTTTGGCTCTTAAGTTCTTAATTGTGTGAATTCGATCTTGACCTCCTTGAGTCTAATTTGCAATGATAGTTTTGATCTTTTGATGATCATTGATCAATTTTTCATAGTATACTTTGAAAAACTATAATCACTTAAATACAATTTGTTCGCAAATAAGATTAACTTGTTTGTTATGATCAAAGCTTTAAGGTTATAATCAACCATAGGTCAACACCTTTTTCCTTTTTGGTTACGACAAGCAAGATTATTTGCAAAGTAAAATTGAATAATTGATAACGAATAAAAATCTTAAAATTTTGCATTTAATCCATATATTCCTCTATGTTTTATAAACCAATGGCCATTCACTTTAAGCACACATTTATCATTCACGTCAAGCATATCATTTCATATAAGGCACATCATCTCATGTATTTCATCAAGCATATCATCTCATATATTTTTCCCCTTTTATCATAAGAAAAAAGATATAGCATTTAATATAAAAACACAACCATAGGAAACAACAAAAGATTCCCCCTTAAATTAATACATGAAGCCTAATCAAAAGGGTCCAAAATATTGGATATCGCATGCATAGGCAAATCAACGGATGAGTTTACGAAAGGTAAAGATACAAAGAGCTTAGATCAGCACAAGGGCTAAAATACACATATGCACAAAGTCATACCTAAGACTTTGGATGAGGAGGTGGTAGGAAAAGTTCATCGAACCGAGCATATATAGCATTTTGCTGAGCCTGCATTACCTTTTATTGAGCATTGTAGTAAGCATAAAAGGCACCTTCCTGAGCCTGCATCGTTGCTTGTTGAGCTTGTATTGCATCTTGTTGAACTTGCAGTTGATGAAGTATCCCGCCAAGCGTATTGATGGAGGATGTAAGTGAGTTGATGGTTCCATTGAAAAGT
Organism: Olea europaea var. sylvestris; assembly: GCF_002742605.1. Lineage (NCBI taxonomy): Eukaryota > Viridiplantae > Streptophyta > Magnoliopsida > Lamiales > Oleaceae > Olea > Olea europaea. Next base: position 13,885,141 of record NC_036251.1, read on the forward strand.
TTTTAATGATCCTCGATAAGAGTAAAATCACCAGAAGTTGGAGGAGCACTCGATCCCAGGATGTCATTTGAAGGATTAGGAACTAGTGGTACGCCGTCGTTATGATCATTACCTACCTCTTCTTCATCTCCTTCGAAGGGTAAAGTCGAAGGGACCGTGTCCAGATCAAATCCCTTAATATGGGCCACCCATTGCCTATGTTCATTAACAATTTTCATTCATTTAAGAATATGATTGTTGATAATGTTGGTGGGATGGAGTGAAATGAAGACTTCACCATTTAAGGGAATTTTCAAAGTGTTAAAACTTTTTGGTAAAAAGCATGCCAAATGGTAAGGCCATTATATGAGTGGTGGAATGGACGAATTTCATGTGACTAATACAATTGTTAGAAAATCTAATTTTTGCCTGACTAAAAATGAGTCAAGAAGGAGTAGGTCGAAATGAGCAACTTCATCAAGGTGAACTTTCCTAGGGAGAATAATGTGGGCTATGATATTGTGAAAAACTTTACAAAGTAAAGTGAGTTGGTTTGAACTAAGCTCTATCGGATGTTAAAAATATCTCCGGGTCACTCTACGACATGCAATGATGAGATTATAACCCTCTAAGGTCGAGTGAGTCATATAACAAAAAAATTGATTCTCACATTCTTCGAGTTCAAGGAGAGAACATAAAAGGGCTTCGATAATACTAATTCATTTGCCTTTGAGAAGACAAGAAATGCTACCCAAATGAGAAGTATAAAGCATATCTTTGTAAAATTCTTTCATGAGCTTAGGATATGCATTTTCTTCCATGGATGCAACTAAGACCCAACCATGCTCATAAAGAATTCTTCAACATGAAATGTAGGTGTTTGAATCAATGTTTTAAACATCGACCTGGAAAATGAAAAAGGTCAAGGGCCAAAAGGTTGAACCGGGATTGAACCGAGGTTGAACTAGATATCAAATTAAATAAATTAATACACACATAAACTAGAAAATATTATTACAACAATAAATTTTTAAATTTTAGTTTATTAATTCAAAGTAAATATAAACTCATGTTTGTGGAGTAAATTTATTATCTTAATTTATTTTATAACTTCAAAAACTAACAACTAATATGTCCAAAATAATTTTCTTTTCTCAAATTGTTTGTAATTATAGCCTTTTTGGGGACTATGATTTAGTAATGAACAATTGGCCATTCTTTATCCCACATCAAGTGATTAATTAATGAAAGTACAAGGCATTCATTTATCCGATTCATCTATCCTACATCGGATGAAGTCTAAATCACTCGGAGAGAAAGCACTTATAAAAAGGTGCATCACCTAACCCATGACATTGAGCCTGCCAATGCATTTGGTGAGCCTATTAATAGAGTTCAAAAATTTTCTGTTAAATAGAAATGTTAATTAACAATAAAAAATCATGTCCGGTTCCCTGTTGAACAATCCAGTTTAGTGGTTTTTCAACCGATTTCTTAGTCTTCGATTAATGTAAAATGATCGAATTAGTTATTTGTACGGTTTGCAGTTAACTCGATTGAACCGTCCGGTCTGGTTCGATTCTTAAAACATTGATTTGAATAGTAAAATTCGCAAAATCGACAATCTTACCTGGAAGGATGGATGACTTATCAGAAGGATTTTTCAGTACTTTGGGTTCGTCCTCTAATAAAGGAGTTGGCAACCTCTCCCTCATTGGTTTCTTTTCTGAAATTTTAACCCCTAGCATGATAAAAATATGAAGCAGAAAAATATAGAAAGCAGTCAGTCGTTGAAGTGAGAGAAATAAAAGTTGTAGTGGAGGGGAAGATGAGGGTTTTAAGACTTTTGAAGCACAAAGCGAACTTGTCAAAAGTTTAAAGATCAATGGTGTATCTAGTGAGTTTGGTGTAGATCTATGGAGAAAAAGAGGGAAAGTGAGAAATAGGTGAAAAATGAGGGTTGGAGGCTTTCAAAATCTCGAAAATCATGATCTGTCAGTCGACCAGTTGAACCATCCGGTCGATCGAACATCGTCCGATTTTTTATTTTTTAAAATTTCAAACCATATTAAATCAGATATAAATATTAAACAATTATTCATATAAAAATGAATCATATAAGAACATATAATATGAATTTAACCTAGCCATGTACTTCAAATTATTGATAACGCCTCTTCAAATATGCGAGAGTCATTCAAATGCTAAAGGTTTCGGTAAAATATTGACTAATTCTGTATTCACAAATTTTAATACAATATCTCTCTTTTGTGCACAATATCTTAGAAAATGATGTCTAATCTCGATATGCTTCATTTGAGAGTGCAAGGTGGGATTTTTTGACAAGTTTTATAGCACTAGTGTTATCACACATGATAGATATATGATCAAATGATAAATGATAGTCACTAAGAGGTTGTTTCATCCATATGTCTTGTGTACAACAACTAGCAGCCGAGAGTTATATTCAGCTTCAATGGTAGACAATGCAATGGATTTTTGTTTCTTACTAAACCATGACACAAGTACAAAGCCTAAAAAATGTCATGTTCCATAGTGCTCGTATGATCAATTGTGCAACCAGCCTAATCTGTATTTGAATAGTTAAATAAATCAATATGTGTATCCTTTGGGTACCAAAGCCTAATATTCTAGTGCCTCTAAGATATTTAAAAATTCTCTTTTACGGTAATAAGGTGTGATTCTTTAGGATTATATTAAAATCTAGCACATAAACACACACTAAACATGATATCTGGTTTACTTGTGATTAAGTAAAGAAAGAATCTGATCACACCTTGATATTTAGTTATGTCAGAGGAAATGCCTTGATCATCTTTGTCCAATTTTATGGATGAGCTCATCAGAGTGTTCATAGACTTCAAGTCTTCCACTTCAAATCTATTAAGCATGTCCAAAATATACTTATTTTGACTAATGAATATCCTCTTATTAGTTTGTCCAATTTGGAGTCCAAGAAAAAAAAATTTAGTTCTCCCATCATGCTCATTTCGAACTTCGATTTTTGGGGGAGAAATCCTTTGATTGCGTATTTAATATAGATCCATGTCTTTCTTGTTCCACTAGCTAGGACCAAATTCTAGCTCCTTGCTCATACATATGGAAAATTCTTCACAAAAAGAAATATTAGTTACAACAAAAATAATATTATCAACATAAATTTGAATGATGACCATGTCATTTTTTTTTATTTTTGTTTGGTTTTAATATAGTAGTATCTGTTCTTCCTATTGAAAAATTTGTCCAATCTTTCTTACCAAGCTCTAGGAACTAGCTTTAAGCCATCAAAAGCCTTTCCAAGTTTAAATAGGCCGGATACTTGTAATTTTTAAAACCACGAATTACACTACAAAAAATTCTTATTGAATAAAGTCAATTAAAAATGCACTTTTAACATTCATTTGATAAAGAGTGACACTCTTATGACAAGCGAATGCAAGAAGCATGTGAATAAATTTTAATTTAGCAATCAGTGCAAAAATTTCCTAATAATCGATGCATTCTTTTTTATTGTAACTTTGGGAAACTAATCTTGCCTTGTTATGCACAATTATCCCATTTTCATCTATTTTATTTCTAAAAATCTATTTTGTACCAATGACGGTTTGATCATTTCGTCTAATGACTAAATCTCAAACATGATTTCTTTTAAATTGATTTAGATCTTACATAGCCAGTATTCAAAATTCATCAAACTCGACTTCTTTAAAATTATTTTGGTTCAATTCGAGAAATAAATGCACAACTATTAAAATGATTTTCAATAGAAGCTCTAGTAGTAATATGTTTGGATAGATCCCCAAAAAATAAGTTCTTTTGGATTAGAAGGAACAAACGTCCATTCTTTGGTAGGGTAGGATCATTGGGCACTTCGAAAGATTCTATTTCACTTTGTTGAACATTTGCTTCTTCCTTGTGTTTGTCTTTTGGATATTCCTTGTTTTTATCTTGAATACTAATTTGCTCAAAAGGAATTTCTAATCCTACATCATTAGCAATACCTTTCTCAAGATCAAAAGTATTAGTTTCATAAAAAATAACACGCATAAATTCTTCAACGACTAGAGTTCTTTTGTTAAAGGCTCTATAAATTTTGCTAGTTGATGAATATCCTAGAAAGATTCCAATATCGGATTTTGAATCAATTTTTTTCAAAATTTTCTTTTGTGTTCAAAATAAAACTTTTGCAACCAAATATTTTGAAATAACCAATATGTGGAATTCTATTTTTCCAAAATTCATAGGAAGTTTTAGTTTTCTTTCGACTAACTAAAACTCCATTAACTCTATAGAAATAGTGTTAACGGCTTCGGCCCAAAAGTATTTTGGAAAGCTATTTTCATTAAGCATAGTCCTAGCCATTTCTTGCAATAGGTGATTCTTCCTTTCTACTACACCATTTTGTTGAGGAATTTTAGGAGCCGAAAAATTGTGTTCATATCAATTTTCATTACATATCGGAAGTGATATTAACAAATTCTCTATCATGATCACTTCTAATGGTTGTAATGAAGTGTCCTTTTTTATTTTGAACCTTTACAAAAATATGTTTAAATACATTTAAAACTTCTTCTTTTAGATTTAAAAATAGGACCCAAGTAAATCTAAAAATGTCGTTGACAATAATGAATGCATAATGTTTACCACCCAAAGCTAGTGGTTCTAGAAGGTCCAAAAAGATCCATGTGGAGAAGTTGTAGCAATTTTATCGTTGAAGAGTATAGTTTAGGCATTAAAAGAGATTTTAATTAGTTCCCCAAATTGACAAGTATCGCAAATTTTATCTTTCTCAAATTTAAAATTTGGAAAGCCTTTGACAAAATAATTTTTGGAAATTTATCGAAAAAGATCTATGTTAACATGACCTAATCTCCTATGACATAATCAAGTATCCTCATTTAAACTTGATAAATATTTTTCATCACGTTAAAGTTTGATATTAATGATATGAACATCTTTAATTCGGCTACCTATAAACATCATCTCTTTTGATGTAGCATCCTTAATTAGACATTTAGAAGAATCAAATTTTATATGATATCCTTTATTACATAATTGATTAATATTAAGCAAATTACGTTTGAGGTTATCTATTAATAAAACATCTTCAATTGAAGGAGAAGAATGATTACTAATGTTTCCAAATCCAATGAGTTTTCCTTTGAATTATCTCCAAATGTGACATGGTCTTCATCCTTCTTTTGAAGTTTGATAGTAACATTCTTTCTTGAGTCATATGCTTTGAGCATCCATCTTTCCCCTTAGCCATGAAACTCCTTTGGATTTTTGATTTACTCAATTTTTTTATTTTCGATTCGAAACGAAGAAAAGGAAGGAAAAAATAGAAGTTACTAACTTGTCTAAAAACTATTTGCCTTTTATTTTCTTTGGTACCTCATCTTCGATTGTCATGAAGCACATATTAGTGACTTCTTCTTGACTATCATTTTCACCATGATCAACGTCGTCACTTTCATCTCATGTTGTTTTGAGTTCCTTTTTCTTGATACTTCTCTTCTTATTTGGGCACTTGATTCTCTTGTGACCGAGTTTGCATAATCATAGCTAATAATTTTCTTTCTTCTTTCTTCACCCTTTTTTTTGTTTTGAAATATCCGATTATATCTAAAACCTCTCATTTTTCTAACAAAAAGAACTAGATTGTCGAGCTCTTCATCACTCATACTTCTACTTGTAGTTCCTTCTTCAAAAACCGATCTTAAAGCAATTTCGCGCTTAGGAGGCTTCTTTGATTCCTCTTTTCATTTCCTTGTTTTCTTCTTTGTTTTGACATTATTGAGCTCTTAAGTCATCAATGTTCCATAAAGTTCTTCCAATTCTCTGGTATTTTCTATCAACATCCTTAATGAGCTCCAATGTTCCCCATAGTGACCTAAGCATTTTACTTATAGGCTCATCATTAATAAATTTTCGATCTAAGCCTTTGAGGCATGCAATCATGTCACAATTGTTTTATCTTGTTTAATGAATAAGTTTTCAAATTCTTTGACCAAAATATTAATCTTGGTTTCCTTTAATTTACTAGTGCCAACACAAGTAACTTCTAATGTATGCCAAATATCATATGCGAAATCACACATGCTAATACGATTAAATTCATTTACACCTAAAGCACAATAAAGTCTATTTTTGGCTCTAGTATTTAAAGGTAATTTTTCTTAATCATCTTTGTCATACTTCTCTCTAAGTTCGGGAATGGTTTGATTGGATTTCTTATCATCTTTAATAATCTTAGTAGGCATATAAGACCATTTAAAAGAACTTCCAAACTATTATAATATATTGATCGAATATAAATTATCATAATTATAATGTGCACCACTAAAGACGGGAGGACCATTTGTAGAATGCTCCTCATGATTACAAAGATTGTGGTTGACCATTACTCAAGATTGTAAAAACTTTTAATTTTAAAATTGAGCACTTTGCTTAGATATCAATTGGAAGCCCAAGGATAACTAACCAAGGGGATGAATTGGTTTATAAAACTTTTTCGAAAAATTGAATCGAATTCAAGCAAGTTGGAAACGAGAAGATCAATGAACAAATACGAAAACAATAAGTAAAAGGGAAGGGAGAGTGCAAACAATATAATTGTGGAGGTTCGATCCAAAACGATGATCTACATCGTCTGATATCAAGCTTTCCGATACAAGCAAGGCCTTTTCACTATGTTGATTGACTTATAGTGCAATTTAATCCTTTACAATGCTTTCTATGACTTACAAACCACTGCACCGATCCTTATATAATATTGAGCTTTATGAGACTTCAATATAATCCACAAATTTGATAATAAATGATTTTACAATTTGGAAACTCCTCTTTTAATGAACGATATAAACAAATTAAGCACTAAAAGAGAAATAGGCTAATAATTAAATTGAACAGCAATAAATGAAGCTTAAGTGTTACATGAAATAGCTTTCATGAGAGCTGATTTTCAAAAGTTGAATCAATCAAAGATTTTCAAAGTAATTGTTTGATGGAATAAATAAGATGTAAGCTCAAGAGATCTAGTTAATGCTTTTTCACTTTAATGCTTTCCATGAAAGTAGTAATGAATGAAAACGGGAGGAGTATTTACGGAGTTCAAAAAGCCAAAAATTCTGTAAGTTCAGGTTACTTGTTTAGTCGATTGCCTTTTCTCCGAATAACCAATATAGTCATTTGTTCAGTAAAAAATCAGATATGATCACAATGATCAAATTTTGGACCGTTGGAAATTTTTGATCCATTGCTTCTTCTAGTAAATCAACTGCCCGATAGTTTTGGTCCTTTTACATTATGGCCTCATTTGTTCCGAATCGAAGATTTTAAAAGGCATGGACTTTTGGAAAAGCATTTTTAACTAAATTTTCAAGGAAAAAAAAATACTCTTTTTCAAGTTCAAATATCATTTTTAAAAGTCATTTTTGTACTTGATCAAATCATTTTATTAGGATGCTTTTTAATGCACAAAATTATTTTTAATGCATAGAATGATTTTAAGCTTGAGCATTCATTATTAAATATCAATGTGTTACTACCTTTATACTTTATCCAAAAAATCAAGCCATTGATCTTGCTCCGATTTGGCTTTTAAGTTTTTGAGTGTGTGATTTTGATCTTAACCTCCTTCTTGAGTCCAATTTGTGATGATGGATTTTTGATCTTTTGAAAACCATCGACCAATTTTTCATAATATTCTTTGAAAAACTAAAATAATCTAAATTCAATTTGTTACTAAACAATATTAACTTGTTTGTTATAGTCAAAACTTTAATGTTATAATCAACTATAGGTCAAACAAATTACAATTCTTACTTATAATGCTCTTTGAAGAATACTTTTTACTTCTGAAAAACCCAAAATCAGTATACTTTATGATATGAGAAGTTCGCTAGACGTTAATATTTCTACTATAATAATTTAAATCTCCCTTCAAGTAATAGTATGTTATGTTTGGCATGACCGGTTAAATTATCATTGACCAATAATGATGCAAAAAATAATTAAGAATTCAAATACATATCAATTGAAAAACTAGAAGATTATTCAATCCAATGATTTCTTTTATAATGCTCGTACTATTTATCGAAAATCAGTTATAGACAATGGCTAGCTAGCTAAAGTTGGGCCTAATTTTTATAATTTTAAAAATTAATTAGGATGATATATGGGGTTTTTTTGCTCCCCACATTGACCATTTGGATATAATTTGTATCACAAAGATATTTTTAACAGATGATTACATGATTTTTGCAACTTAAAGTACTATTCAAATTTTAAATTATGAACATTATTTTCATATTATACCATCGAGACAGTGTATCGTGTGAATCCTAGTGAGTTAAATCCTAAACTTTTGATAAATATTGATTCGAGTGATGTTAAATGGTTTAAAAAATTTATTGTTTGTTAATTGTCGCCGACTAATTTCTTAACAATTACGATTGAGAATAGAGTACTCTTCATTTCTATAATTGGTTTATTGTTAGAGCCTAATGTTTTCCATCTAATGATTTTTGAAAAATATGTATTATTGTTGTAATGCAGTGCATTGAGATGGATATTAAAGAATGCCGATGATACAACTTAATTTTGAACCTTTATAAAATATTTTAAGCCCTAACGATTGATATTTTATAACATGATTTGTTGATTGTTAATTTGAGTGGACTGTTTTCTCAAGAATAGGAGGAGAAATTAGAAGTTGGAAATTATAAACAATGCATCATATTCTGTTATTCATATCCTTGCACTTGACAATTTGAAAAGATAACTCAATTTCAAGAAGTACTTATTGACCTATAAGAGATTTATAAAATCTCATATACTAGCTATAGATATTCCATCTCGTACCAATGTCTTATATTGACAAATTTTTAGCATTATATAAATGGCATGCATGAAGCATTGTTACAATTGAGTCTAAAGAGAAAAACCTTCTTAAAAAAATGAGCAAATAAGAAATATGGCCCAATTAGGCAGTGTATTATTTTTGGAGAGTACATAGACATTTCAGAATTGGTTTTGAAATATAAAAAATAGAGATCTCTCATTAAGTTATTTCAATATCGAAAAGAAACATAATCAAAAACAAAAAAGTTGTCCATAATATTTTTGTACATGATGTACTGCTTCATTTCATTTTTTAAAAGAGAGAGAATATCAAAATAAATTCGTCAATTCATATTGGTCCAAGTAATGATTGGTCAAATAAAAGGATGCAATCCTATTAAAACTGAACTTATTAGAAAAACCTCAAGTTTTTGAACCTATAGTTTAAACACCTAAAAGTGTATATTTGTGCAAAACGTAAATAAGAAAAATGAAGCTGTAATATGTAATGCACGCTCTCAACAAAATAAGTTTGCAAAGACCATGGTAGATACAATCACAAAGTTCATATTTGTTGTCGTGACGATATGTAAATGGTAATTATAGCCAATTCATTTGACATAATTATTAATGTTATCCTTGAAGAATTTAATATGATGAAGCAAAAACACGTTGTACTCTTTTCTTGATCAAGATTTTGTTGCATTGAGTTTTCGTGGCAAGATTTTTAATGAGACCACTTTTGCAGCATACTCAAAACAATAATATACTATTTTTCATTCATTAGGATTTTTTTCATTAAATTTTTCCTAGAAAGATTTTGAGGTATATTCTTTGTATAATAAATGCTAATAACCTATAAGACATTACCCTTAAAATAGTTTTATTTTTTATTTTTTATATGTTTCAAATTGTGTAAAACTTTAGAAGAAAATAACTAAAAAAAATAAATAAATTCTACTTTCAATGGTACATCATAGTGGCTAAAATCAAAGAAAGTAAGCCCATGTTTGGAAATCATTATTTATATATATATATATATATATATATATATATATATATATATATATATATTTACATAATCATTTTCGACCACAACTTTATGCAATAAAATATTCCATACATAAATCAAAAAAAATTTCCTACTTTTTAACAGCTTATTTTCTCAAAAATCACTATTCAAAATATTAGTTTTTGAAAATAATGGCCACCAGACATAGTCTAAATATCTCGTATGAAAGCTTGAAATTTATAACAAGACAACACAAAACACAGACTTACCAAAATTGCAAATGATGAGGATGACTCGATTCAAGATTATTAATTGAAATCAGGGATACCTGCACTCTTTTTTCTATGATCAATTTTTTTCATTATTTCTGCTAACAAGGTTTTAACAAGACAATATTTTATTATAATTATTAGTATTATTTTTTTTCCTTCCTTCGATATTTTCCTTCCATTGGATTTTTATTGATCTAGGTTGTTTAGTGAGTTAGTTATTGTGCAAATAGTTAACAAATGGGGATTATTGATATATTATGAGATAATTATTAATATCTATTTAGTCTTATTAAATTCTTAGATTAGTCCTATCTATTCTGAAAGAATTTAACATATTCAAATTGTAACTCTCATTTCGAACATGTAAATATAGGTCCGTTGTTATAATAAAGTTACACACAAGTCTATTGGCTCTTTCTATTCTTCTCTTATATTTCTCTCTTATTCCTTTAGTTTTATAACATATTTATTATTATTCTTATTTTCCTATTTTTTATAGCATTTTTAACTTTGACCTTTCATTAATTAGCATTGCTTGTCACCGATAATGATTTTAGTTTAAAAATTATGCTTAGTGGGGATAAAAAAAACTTATTTATCCATCGTATATTTACATTAGGCAAAAGAAAAATCAATAAATACAAAATTGTTACTAAATATATGACCCATATTTTAAAGCAGGGTAGCATAAATTTTGAATGAAAACCGCCACTAGAGACCAAATATGCTAACTAAGGAAGATTAGTGATAACAATGTGATGGAAAAAAAGGTTGGGTACTTATATGTGACAATGACAAAGATTTGGTAAGTTTAATAAAATTTAAACGTGGTGCATTTATAAGAAATATGGTGTAAATATAAGTGCCTTAATTATATTCACATCACAATTCAATTGTATTAAAGGTTTGTGAACATTTATTTATGTCACACTTGTGTCTTCAATTTATCGCATTCTTATCTTCAACATTCAATTAATTAACACGTATCAAAAATAAGAATGTCAATAAAAAAATTGGGGACATAAATATATATGACAACACGTAACGTGTATATTTTTTAATACATTTGAAATATGGTACACTTATGAGAAACCTTGATGTGATATGGCCACCCAAAAGCAAAACTAGGGCTTGTTGGTTGTTATTAGAAGCAACAAACAACTTGGCCATTTCTTCCACTCTATTTCGATTCAATCTCGAATATTTATAGAACTGATGAACTTGTAAATTGTGATCACATGGTTTATTTTTCTATTATTCCACTTCATCACATAATAATGCAGAATTTTATGTCGTGATATGAAGGGTTCATATATTGAAGATTTGTTAAGAAAAAAGAATAGGGGAAATATAACATGGATGCCAACTCAACAATCATATTCAAAATGGTTGAAAGATTGATTGTGGATTGAATGTGCTCATCCGTACTATTTAGAATTAAGTTCACCAATTGCACTGAACTTTTTGAAAACTGGCCTTTCTATGAACATTGGAAGAGTGTCAAAAGCAAGTTGGCTTCGAACTTTTGAAGATTAAATTTTTGTTATATATCTGTAAGATTCCTCAAAACTAACACGTTTCGCCCATAATCTTGAAAAGTCAAACTCTATAATTTGTGAAATTAATTGATATTTTGTACTCTTTAATCTTGGATTATATCTTTTCTGTAAATTGCTTAGAGCGGTTTCTCCAAATAATCTCCTACTCGAACTTGATGCATAGTAACTTCTTTAAAAATTTTGTTTTGTTTTTATATGTTTAATAAGGATTCAAAAATAAGTGCTTATTCTTTCGCATATCTGTTTTCCTAAATCATCTCAACATTTTGGATTACGTTCAGTTGCACAAACGGTGAGTAGATCTGATATACTTCATGACTCTGCTAGTGTTTGCAGGATTATTAACAAACAAAATATCAGTAAATGAACGTTTAATTGACATGTTTGATTGGTACATGGCCATACTAAAATAGATGTGTATATTTTAACATAGTTTGTTTTCTCGGTCGTACATTCATAAAGGCAACGTCTTCTCGGTAGTATGTACATGTCATGAGGCAGATGTTTATATACTAACATAGTTTGGGTTAATCGTGAATGATCTAGTAATTTATAATTCTGAAACCAATCCAGTAAAGAACTCAGAGGAGTAACACAAAATATTCTTTTACTTGACTCCAAATTTACTGAGAATACGTTACACAAGTTATGCCTAGCTAGTGGGGATTCAGTCTTAGGAATCTTTTGAGTTTAAAATGCAAGAAATCAAATCATGTGTATCATTTTTATCAAATAATAATTGATTGTCAACTCTTTTGTTTCTTAGTAAACCAGATTTTGTAAGTTAAACATTCTTGTCGTGCTAGCTGTTTTTGCAATAATATCCTATTGCTACAGTGAACTCTGCAATCACAGCTATGTCATGGAAAATTCAAACTCTTATAGTATATAAAGGGCTTTCGTTGGCCATGTTTGTCTCACGAAATAGAATCAAAATATATCAATCTATTTTTAAGGGATTGAATTATGACAATCCTGAAGCTTCTTTCAGTTTTCTTTCTTCAACTTCTGTGTGTTCATGTTTTCCTTTTCGACGGGACTAATGCACAATCCCTAAGAGTAGGGTTCTACAATAGCACATGTCCTTCTTTCGAGGAGATTGTGAGGAACACAACTGCTAGGTTGATATCTCGAGCACCATCACTTGCTCCTGCATTGCTGAGAATGCATTTTCATGATTGTTTTGTTAGGGTACGTATGTTAATGATATATACACACTTTATAGCTTTTTGAAGTTTTTAATAGAAACATAAATGCATAGCTATTTTCATATTCTATTCCATTAAGAATTAGCAAATGACATGCTAAAGTCATATCACGCGGCCTACTTGAATGTTACAACTAACAAAGTGCCAAAAAGATATTCTGATTGAAATGCATTACTAAAGTGGAAAACTCTAGTTAGAACATAAAATCTTACCATCATCTTTAGTAGGATGATCACTTTTTAAAGTATATTGTCCCTGGCAGATCTTCGCATAACAAATTAGTCGGAATTAAAATTAGTCTGTAAATTAAGTAATAATGCTGCAATTCAGTATTAAAGAAATGTGAGAATTTTGTGTGCATGTCTGTGTAGGAGAAATAATAAAGTGTGATATAATATGTTTTGTATAATGAATTGGCAGGGATGTGATGGATCTGTATTAATAAACTCTACATCAGGAAACCAGGCCGAGAAGGATGCAATCCCTAACCAAAGCCTTAGAGGTTTCCAGGTTATTGATGCTGTCAAGACTGCCGTAGAGAATATATGCCCGTCTCTTGTCTCGTGTGCTGATATCCTCGCTTTAGTAGCCAGAGATGCAGTAACATTGGTAACGCGTCAGACTTCTGATTTAAAAAAAAAAAAAAAAAAAAAAATTTTGTCTACACGTGCTGTTTGCTGATTAATAATTACATAATAATTGGCAGATGAATGGACCATCTTGGCGAGTTCCATTAGGACGACGAGACGGAAGAGTGTCTAGATCATCAGAGGCCTTGGCAAATTTACCCCCTCCTTCTGCCAACATCACTCAACTCAAAGCATCATTTCGCTCGAAGGGTTTAAGTGATAGAGAGCTAGCAATCTTATCAGGTAAATTCCAAAAACTCACTCAAAAAAAATAATAATAATAATAATAATAATAATAATAATAATAATTATTATTATTATTGAGGAATATGTTAGTTTCTTCTCCTAAAATCAAACTTTCTTAAATAGAATTTATATAACTTTTATGCGTAAGAATTACAAATTAAGGGAATGATCCTACATATAGGGTTAGAAGTAACTCTTTCCACTTATACTATTAAAATATTATGAAAAATAATCTCAAACAATTAGGAAAAATGTTCAGGAGAAAATGTTCTTTTGCTTATATTTTTATGAGTATTCGATACTCATCACTCATGACATTACTTCATTTGTCATATTCATTGTGGTTGCTTATTCGTCAATACCAGTTTAACTTACTCCGTATCAGAAGCTCTGAGCCAAACAAATATTTTAGAGATACAGGGAATCCCCATTAACTGACCTTTTTTATCCTTTGTAGTGACTCGATGAATTCAATTAGTAGATCGTTTTAGGAATGACTTCTCAAAGTCAAGATGGTATTTAAAAACTAAAACATACAATTTCCTTTCAGGAGGGCATACCATCGGTATTTCTCACTGCTCTAGCATCTCAAATCGGCTGTACAACTTTACGGGCCAAGGTGACACAGACCCTTCATTGGATCCCAACTACGTTGTACAGTTGAAGAGGAAATGTAGCCCCACAGACACAACTTCCATCATCGAAATGGATCCTGGAAGTGCCAGAACATTCGACACCAGTTACTACACACTTGTAAGGAAAAGAAGAGGATTATTTGAGGCCGATGCAGCACTTCTGAATGACAATGCAACACGAAATTACGTTCTACGGCAGGCAAATTCAGGTGGATCAAACTTCTTTAATGATTTCGCTGCTTCAATGGTGAAGATGGGAAGAATTGGAGTGATTACAGGCAATAGAGGTGAAATCAGGAGGATATGTTCAGCCATTAATTAATATAACTCTTTTCAATTAATTCATTATTATTAATTATTATTTATTATATGTTCTTTATTTGGTTGATTGAGTGCGGTTTAAATAAATTATGGCCATTGTGAATGTAATAAATGATTTATTTATCCTCTGTTCACGTTATTAGTAGCTACCTTGAAGTTTCATGTTGGAAAATTATTGTTGTGTGCAAGCAGTTCAATTATGCAACTGCAATATGAGAAATGTTATTGTTCCTTTTCTTCCTCTCTCTTTTTATCAATTGTAAATTGGCTTGGCTTTACTCTTGTTTATTGTGCCCGACTCGTCCAAAAGATAAATAATTGTTGATTTTGCTAATGTTGGAAATTTATATGCACATTAGAATTTAAAATAATATCTCAGTTTCCAACAAATATCTTCTTTGTATTTAGAGAGAAATTGTAATAAGAGTTATCTTTTTTTTTTTTTTGAATTCTGCAAACTCAATTGCTTATATTGAATACAAACAATCATGATCTGCAATCCACAGTTGTTCAATTATCCAAACTCCAATGAAAATCCCATAGGGAATAAAAATGAAAGAATTAGGATTTCTCTATTCTTATGCTAACAAGGTAACAATTGCCTTGTTATGTTTTCAAGCCCTAACAGTTTATTAATACAAGTTTAAGTGGGGTTGGTTTCTCCCTTGAGCTTAACCTGGTTCAATATTTAATTAATCTAATTAATTAAACTTGAGCCATAAATTAATTAATACAATTAATTAACTTGAGCATACTAACAAGCAACTCAATTAATTAATTATAAACATGTCCAAGATTTTTTAATTAATTAATTAGTGACATTATTTTTCTAGTTCTCCTTTTAAGTATGATCCATTAGATTCCCAATCACGATGCTTAATGATATAAATTATTATTATGACTTAATAACAATCGATAAATTAAAATACCCATTTTAATTAATTTATATTCGTTGTCTCTGATTGACATTTAGCAATATGACAATGCATATGCATTGAAAAATGTCATGTGGTATGACAAAATCAATCTTTTTAATTTACAGTGAAACTCTAATCTTTTTGTTAATATGATCCAATTAATTATCAGATATGAAAATGCGTCAATCATGATCATTGATCATATCTTTCATCCCACTCTTAAGTCAATATAAGTCAAAAGCTCTGTTCGAATTATGAGCATACCTTAGCCAAGGATTTTGATATCAATTTAACTGAATTAAATGTAGATTACAATGTCTTACTATTTAAGCGTGACAAATTCTCTATTGATCATCCGCAACTTCATATGACTACTTGAACGATGCCATATTAGCAACTCATGACAAAGCAACATCCAATATCATCAAAGTGTAACTGTCCCCATATAAAGCACTATGACAACCTAAAGTCAAAGGACCAATTTCACTATTGAACATTAGAGATTAACCAATGACATTAAGATAGTTAACCAGTAGGAATCTAACTAGTGGGTCTCTAAAGTTTTGTTTTATAACACAACATTCGTGTGTTTTTTTAGGTGTTACTACACTTTAACTTGTAAGATCAGATACTTACAAGCACGGAATGTCATACATGATGATCTATTCGTAATAACGATAACTATATCATTACTTACGACTACGAATGATATAAGATTCAATGATACATAATTTGTATATCAGAATCACAACTCCGTGTGATTAAGTAATTCCTAAGCCTTGAAAAACATTCGTGTGTTTTTTTAGGTGTTACTACACTTTAACTTGTAAGATCAGATACTTACAAGCACGGAATGTCATACATGATGATCTATTCGTAATAACGATAACTATATCATTACTTACGACTACGAATGATATAAGATTCAATGATACATAATTTGTATATCAGAATCACAACTCCGTGTGATTAAGTAATTCCTAAGCCTTGAATCTTCGAACTCTATTACTTAATTTATTATAATAATAATTCAAATAAATAATAGCTTTTGTCATAAATAAAATGCATTAGTTATATTAAATGTATTCACGTCCAAGATTGATGTAACCTAGGGCATAACACTTACAGCTAAAGATGTATTGAAATAGTTGATCTCAATTTTAAGTTTCATTGAGCTCTGATGTTGTTTGGTTGAATAACTTCAATCAATTGAACCTATTAAGTTACTAACACTCTCGAAAATATTTAGACCAAAATATGCGACATTAATCAATAACAAGTAACGAGTCACTTAATTATTGTCTCTAAATGATTAAGTTTGTTGACCTTAAAAATACATCAACAGAATCTCGGCCACCTTCCCTCCACGTAGGTCCCACCTAACTTGAACGCCCTGTCAAGAGGATAAGGCCATTGATCGAGAAAAATATCCTATGACCATTTGTACTCCAACGATCAAATTAACGGCCCGATACGAAAAATATAAGTGCAAGAGTAGAAGAGAGAATTTGGCTAAGAAAAGAGTAACACACACGCACACGTATATAAATGAAAAATTGGCCAAGTGGAGTTAATGGTCTTTGTTTAAAGCCCAAGACAATGTTGTTCAATTTAATAAAGCCCAAACAATTGAATAGTCGATGCCAAATCGGCATATATATGACCCCATCCATTTGAGAATGTCACGAAATTTATAGGTATAACAATAGTTTCCCAAGTCTGAGTCATACATTTATGTATGGGTCGGATTTTGAAATAAAAATTGTCAATAGGTGAGATCTTACAGATTATCTTAGAAATATGACGAGCTCCAATGAGTGAGAGCTTTCTGACTGCCTCAAAAGTATGGGTTTCCCAAATAGATGAGGGCTTACAAACTGTTAAAAAAAATATGCATTAGTCCCAAATAGGTGAAGACTCACAAATTACCTCAAGAATAAACACTGTTCCAATAAGTAAGCTTACAATTTGCCTTGAAGATATCAGTGAAAGGTTGAATGAGCGAGGGATTATAGAATGCCTCGAAAGGTTGACAATATCATAATTTTGACAGTATCTCATATGTAATATGAACTAAACTAACCTATAATATAACATAATATAATATAATATCTCTACTACCCATGTATTAAAAAAAAAAAAAAAAGGATCCATTTGCCCTTCAAATTACTCACGATTAAAGTGAATAATGACAAATCAAATTTCCCCAATACATAATATGCCAAGAGTCCGTCATTTAAAATATAATGTGGGGATGGTATATCATGAATCATAGTAGATCCTATGCGTGCACAGCTCAATGTAAAAATATTGCTGTTGTTAAGCAAGTAACATATTAATTAACGTAGATAACGTGATATGATTGTAAATAGTTCTATGACATGTCAGCAGTAATAATACTAAGATACTATTATCACAATAGTCCTCTAAGTCCAAGTATAAATATCTATATCATGGTTGAAGTTAAGAAAATAAAACCTTTAATGGGAAGCCTTTAATTCTGCAAAAGCCTTAATTTGAATGTTTTGTTGTTTTGAAGATATTGAAGTGATGTATTAATGTGGCCAAAATTTAATGCATAGACGAGGCTCTAAAGTGGTTAAGTGACGCTTCAATTTTGTCAAAATTTAAAGTTTATGCTGAAGTGTGGATGAAGGATTTTTTACGGAGGTTTTAATGTAAGCTCCTTTTTTATGCTCATTTCATAATTTTTTAAGTTTCTCTGTACGATGAGTGGTTCACCCATTTAGAATCTTCTCTCATAGTATTCAGCTTCATTTATAGGAGGTATATGACGCCAGCCTTGGAGAATTTAGAGGCGGTCACTTTTGAGATCTACTTTTTCTCTAATGTGTTCATGCTTCTTTGTACAGTGAATGATTCACCCATGTAGAGGTGTCTCCAATTGGCGTTCAACTTTATTCATAGGAGGCATATGATGTCAACTCTGGAGAATTTAGAGGTGGTCCTTTTTGGGATCCACCTCTTCTTTGAGGAATTTATGCTTTCATGCACGTTGGATGGTTCATTTATGCAGAGACTTCTCCTTGGTGTTCAGCTTCATCCATGGAAGGCATATGAATTGTTGAAAATTTTTGATCGATCACTTGTTCTTGCCAGTCGATCACCATGCATTCGGCCAACTCTTCTGGCCAATCGACCGCCTGACAGTTTCAATTTTCTTACGTTTTAGTCCCATATATTCCGAATTGAAGGTTTTGAAAGGCACGGACTTTTGAAAAAATATATTTTTAACTAATTTTTCAAGATAAAATATATTTTTCAAGTTCAAATATCATTTTTTAAAATCATTTTTATATTTGATCAAATCATTACATTAAGATGACTTTTAATGCATAAAATTGTTTTTATGCATAGAAGGATTTTGAGTTTAAGCATTCATTACCAAATATCAAAGTGTTAGTACTTTTACATTTTATCCTAAAACATAAAAAATAAATAAAAAAATCAAGTCCTTGATCTTGCTTTGAAGTTTGGCTCTTAAGTTCTTAATTGTGTGAATTCGATCTTGACCTCCTTGAGTCTAATTTGTAATGATAGTTTTGATCTTTTGATGATCATTGATCAATTTTTCATAGTATACTTTGAAAAACTATAATCACTTAAATACAATTTGTTCGCAAATAAGATTAACTTGTTTGTTATAATCAAAGCTTTAAGGCTATAATCAACCATAGGTCAACATCTTTTTCCTTTTTGATTACGACAAGCAAGATGATTTGCAAAGTAAAATTGAATAATTGATAAGGAATAAAAATCTTAAATTTAATGCATATACTCCTCTATCTTTTATAAACCAATGGCCATTCACTTTAAGCACACATTTATCATTCACGTCAAGCATATCATTTCATATAAGGCACATCATCTCATGTATTTCATCAAGCATATCATCTCATATGTTTTTCCCCTTTTATCATAAGAAAAAAGATATAGCATTTAATATAAAAACACAACCATAGGAAACAACAAAAGATTCCCCCTTAAATTAATACATGAAGCCTAATCAAAAGGGTCCAAAATATTGGATATAGCATACATAGGCAAATCAGCGGATGAGTTTACGAAAGGTAAAGATACAAAGAGCTTAGATCAGCACAAGGGCTAAAATACACATATGCACAAAGTCATACCTAAGACTTTGGATGAGGAGGGGGTAGGAAAAGCGCATTGAACCGAGCATATATAGCATTTTGCTGAGCCTGCATTACCTTTTATTGAGCATTGTAGTAAGCATAAAAGGCATCTTCCTGAGCCTGCATCGTTGCTTGTTGAGCTTGTATTGCATCTTGTTGAACTTGCAGTTGATGAAATATCCCGCCAAGCCTATTGATGGAAGATGTAAGTGAGTTGATGGTTCCATTGAGGAGTTTTTAATGATCCTCGATAAGAGTAAAATCACCAGAAGTTGGAGGAGTACTCGATCCCAGGATGTCATTTGAAGGACTAGGAACTAGTGGTACGCCGTCGTCATGATCATTACCTACCTCTTCTTCATCTCCTTCGAAGGGTAAAGTCGAAGGGACCGTGTCCAGATCAAATCCCTTAATATGGGCCAACCCATTGCCTATGTTCATTAACAATTTTCATTCGTTTAAGAATATGATTGTTGATAATGTTGGTGGGATGGAGTGAAATGAAGACTTCACCATTTAAGCGAATTTTCAAAGTGTTAAAAAATTTTGGTAAAAAGCATGCCGAATGGTAAGGCCATTATATGAGTGGTGGAATGGACGAATTTCATGTGACTAATACAATTGTTAGAAAATCTAATTTTTGCCTGACTAAAAGTGAGTCAAGAAGGAGTAGGTCAAAATGAGCAACTTCATCAAGGTGAACTTTCCTAGGGAGAATAATGTGGGCTATGATATTGTGAAAAACTTTACAAAGTAAAGTGAGTTGGTTTGAACTAAGCTCTATCGGATGTTAAAAATATTTCCAGGTCACTCTACGACATGCAATGATGAGATTATAACCCTCTAAGGTCGAGTGAGTCATATAACAAAAAAATTGATTCTCACATTCTTCAAGTTCAAGGAGAGAACATAAAAGGGCTTCGATAATACTAATTCATTTGCCTTTGAGAAGACAAGAAATGCTACCCAAATGAGAAGTATAAATCATATCTTTGTAAAATTCTTTCATGAGCTTAGGATATGCATTTTCTTCCATGGATGTAACCAAGACCCAACCATGCTCATAAAGAATTCTTCAACATGAAATGTAGGTGTTTGAATCAATGTTTTAAACATCGACCTGGAAAATGAAAAAGGTCAAGGGCCAAAAGGTTGAACCGGGATTGAACCGAGGTTGAACTAGATGTCAAATTAAATAAATTAATACACACATAAACTAGAAAATATTATTACAACAATAAATTTTTAAATTTTAGTTTGTTAATTCAAAGTAAATATAAATTCATGTTTGTGTAGTAAATTTATTATCTTAATTTATTTTATAACTTCAAAAACTAACAACTAATATGTCCAAAATAATTTTCTTTTCTCAAATTGTTTGTGATTATAGCCTTTTTTGGGACTATGATTTAGTAATGAACAATTGGCCATTCTTTATCCCACATCAAGTGATTATTTAATGAAAGTACAAGGCATTCAGTTATCCCATTCATCTATCCTACATCGGATGAAGTCTAAATCACTGGGAGAGAAAGCACTTATAAAAAGGTGCATCACCTAACCCATGACATTGAGCCTGCCAATGCATTTGGTGAGCCTAATAATAGAGTTCAAAAATTTTCTGTTAAATAGAAATGTTAATTAACCATAAAAAATCATGTCCGGTTCCCGGTTGAACAGTCCAGTTTAGTGGTTTTTCAACCGATTTCTTAGTCTTCGGTTAATGTAAAATGATCGAATTAGTTATTTGCACGGTTTGCAGTTAACTCGATTGAACCGTCCGGTATGGTTCGATTCTTAAAATATTGATTTGAATAGTAAAATTCGCAAAATCGACAATCTTACCTGGAAGGATGGATGATTTATCAGAAGGAATTGTCAGTACTTTGGGTTCGTCCTCTAATAAAGGAGTTGGCAACCTCTCCCTCATTGGTTTCTTTTCTGAAATTTTAACCCCTAGCATGATAAAAATATGAAGAAGAAAAACATAGAAAGCAGTCAATCGTTGAAGTGAGAGAAATGAAAGTTGTAGTGGAGGGGAAGATGAGGGTTTTAAGACTTTTGAAGCACAAAGCGAACTTGTCAAAAGTTTAAAGATCAATGTTGTATCTAGTGAGTTTGGTGTAGATCTAGGGAGAAAAAGAGGGAAAGTGATAAATAGGTGAAAAATGAGGGTTGGAGGCTTTCAAAATCTCGAAAATCATGATCTGTCGGTCGACCAATTGAACCATCCGGTCGATCGAACATCGTCTGATTTTTTTTTAAAAAATTTTCAAACCATATTAAATCATATATAAATATTAAACAATTATTCATATAAAAATGAATCATATAAGAACATATAATATGAATTTAACCTAGCCATGTGCTTCAAATTATTGATAACGCCTCTTCAAATATGCGAGAGTCGTTCAAATGCTAAAGCTTTCGCTAAAATATTGACTAATTCTGTATTCACAAATTTTAATACAATATCTCTCTTTTGTGCACAATCTCTTAGAAAATGATGTCTAATCTCGATATGCTTCATTTGAGAGTGCAAGGTGGGATTTTTTGACAAGTTTTATAGCACTAGTGTTATCACACATGATAGATATATGATCAAATGATAAATGATAGTCACTAAGAGGTTGTTTCATCCATATGTCCTGTGTACAACAACTAGCAGCCGAGAGATATATTCGGCTTCAATGGTAGACAATGCAATGGATTTTTGTTTCTTACTAAACCATGACACAAGTACAAAGCCTAAAAAATGTCATGTTCCACAGTGCTCGTATGATCAATTGTGCAACCAGCCTAATCTGCATCTGAATAGTTAAATAAATCAATATGTGTATCCTTTGGGTACCAAAGCCTAATATTCTAGTGCCACTAAGATATTTAAAAATTCTTTTTTACGGTAATAATGTGTGATTCTTTAGGATTCTATTAAAATCTAGCAAATAAACACACACTAAACATGATATCTGGTTTACTTGTGATTAAGTAAAGAAAGAATCTGATCATACCTTGATATTTAGTTATGTCAGAGGAAATGCCTTGATCATCTTTGTCCAATTTTATTGATGATCTCATCAGAGTGTTCATAGACTTCAAGTCTTCCACTTCAAATCTATTAAGCATGTCCAAAATATACTTATTTTGACTAATGAATATCCTCTTATTAGTTTGTCCAATTTGGAGTCCAAGAAAAAAATTTAGTTCTCCCATCATGCTCATTTCGAACTTCGATTTTTGGGGGAGAAATCCTTTGATTGCGTATTTAATATAGATTCATGTCTTTCTTGTTCCACTAGCTAGGACCAAATTCTAGCTCCTTGCTCATACATATGGAAAATTCTTCACAAAAAGAAATATTAGTTACAACAAAAATAATATTATCAACATAAATTTGAATGATGACCATGTCATTTTTTTTTGGTTTTAATATAGTAGTATCCGTTCTTCCTATTGAAAAATTTGCCCAATCTTTCTTACCAAGCTCTAGGAGCTAGCTTTAAGCCGTAAAAAGCCTTTCCAAGTTTAAATAGTCCGGATACTTGTGATTTTTAAAACCACAGATTACACTACAAAAAATTCTTATTGAATAAAGTCAATTAAAAATGCACTTTTAACATTCA
Source organism: Olea europaea var. sylvestris (assembly GCF_002742605.1). Lineage (NCBI taxonomy): Eukaryota > Viridiplantae > Streptophyta > Magnoliopsida > Lamiales > Oleaceae > Olea > Olea europaea. Next base: position 13,908,564 of record NC_036251.1, read on the forward strand.
TTTGATAAAGAGTGACACTCTTATGACAAGCGAATGCGAGAAGCATGTGAATAAATTTTAATTTAGCAATCGGTGCAAAAATTTCCTAATAATCGATGCATTCTTTTTTATTGTAACTTTGGGAAACTAATCTTGCCTTGTTATGCACAATTATCCCATTTTCATCTATTTTATTTCTAAAAATCTATTTTGTACCAATGATGGTTTGATTATTTCGTCTAGTGACTAAATCTCAAACATGATTTCTTTTAAATTGATTTAGATCTTACATAGCCAGTATTCAAAATTCATCAAACTCGACTTCTTTAAAATTATTTGGTTCAATTTGAGAAATAAATGCACAACTATTAAAATGATTTCCAATAGAAGCCCTAGTAGTAATACGTTTGGATAGATCCCCAAAAAATAAGTTCTTTTGGATTAGAAGGTACAAACATCCATTCTTTGGTAGGGTAGGATCATTTGGCACTTCGAAAGATTCTATTTCACTTTGTTGAACGTTTGCTTCTTCCTTGTGTTTGTCTTTTGGATATTCCTTGTTTTTATCTTGAATACTAATTTGCTCAAAAGGAATTTCTAATCCTACATCATTAGCAATACCTTTCTCATGATCAAAAGTATTAGTTTCATAAAAAATAAGATGCATAAATTCTTCAACGACTAGAGTTCTTTTGTTAAAGGCTCTATAAATTTTTCTAGTTGATGAATATCCTAGAAAGATTCCAATATCGGATTTTGAATCAATTTTTTTCAAATTTTCTTTTGTGTTCAAAATAAAACTTTTGCAACCAAATATTTTGAAATAACCAATATGTGGAATTCTATTTTTCCAAAATTCATAGGAAGTTTTAGTTTTCTTTCGACTAACTAAAACTCCATTAACACTAGAAATAGTGTTAACGGCTTCGGCCCAAAAGTATTTTGGAAAGCTATTTTCATTAAGCATAGTCCTAGCCATTTCTTGCAATGGGTGATTCTTCCTTTCTACTACACCATTTTGTTGAGGAATTCTAGGAGCCGAAAAATTCTGTTCATATCAATTTTCATTACAAAAATTATCGGAAGTGATATTATCAAATTCTCTATCACGATCACTTTTAATGGTTGTAATGAAGTGTCCTTTTTTATTTTAAACCTTTACAAAAAAATGTTTAAATACATTTAAAACTTCTTCTTTTAGATTTAAAAATAGGACCCAAGTAAATCAAAAAATGTCGTTGACAATAATGAATGCATAATGTTTACCACCCAAAGCTAGTGGTTCTAGAAGGTCCAAAAAGATCCATGTGGAGAAGTTGTAGCGATTTTATCGTTGAAGAGTATAGTTTAGGCATTAAAAGAGATTTTAATTAGTTCCCCAAATTGACAAGTATCACAAATTTTATCTTTCTCAAATTTAAAATTTGGAAAGCCTTTGACAATTTTTGGAAATTTATCGAAAAAGATCTATGTTAACATGACCTAATCTCCTATCCCATAATCAAGTATCCTCATTTAAACTTGATAAATATTTTTCATCACTTTAAAGTTCGATATTAATGATATGAACATCTTTAATTCGGCTACCTATAAACATCATCTCTTTTGATGTAGCATCCTTAATTAGACATTTAGAAGAATCAAATTTTATATGATATCCTTTATTACATAATTGATTATTATTAAGCAAATTACGTTTGAGGTTATCTATTAATAAAACACCTTCAATTGAAGGAGAAGAATGATTACTAATGTTTCCAAATCCAATGAGTTTTCCTTTGAATTATCTCCAAATGTGACATGGTCTTCATCCTTCTTTTGAAGTTTGATAGTAACATTCTTTCTTGAGTCATATGCTTTGAGCATCCATCTTTCCCCTTAGCCATGAACCTCCTTTGGATTTTTTATTTACTCAATTTTTTTATTTTCAATTCGAAACGAAGAAAAGGAAGGAAAAAATAGAAGTTACTAACTTGTCTAAAAACTATTTGCCTTTTATTTTCTTTGGTACCTCATCTTCGATTGTCATGAAGCACATATTGGTGACTTCTTCTTGACTATCATTTTCACCACGATCAACGTCGTCGCTTTCATCTCATGTTATTTTGAGTTCCTTTTTCTTGATACTTCTCTTCTTATTTGGGCACTTGATTCTCTTGTGACCGAGTTTGCACAATCATAGCTAATAATTTTCTTTCTTCTTTCTTCACCCTTTTTTTTCTTTTGAAATATCCGATTATATCTAAAACCTCTCATTTTTCTAACAAAAAGAACTAGATCGTCGAGCTCTTCTTCACTCATACTTCTACTTGTAGTTCCTTCTTCAAAAACCGATCTTAAAGTAATTTCGCGGTTAGGAGGCTTCTTTGATTCCTCTTTTCAATTCCTTGTTTTCTTCTTTGTTTTGAAATTATTGAGCTCTTAAGTCATCAATGTTCCATAAAGTTCTTCCAATTCTATAGTATTTTCTATCAACATCCTTAATGAGCTCCAATGTTCCCTATAGTAACCTAAGCATTTTACTTATAGGCTCATCATTAGTAAATTTTCGATCTAAGCCTTTGAGGCATGCAATCATGTCAGCAATTGGTTTATCTTGTTTAATGAATAAGTTTTCAAATTCTTTGACCAAAATATTAATCTTGGTTTCCTTTAATTTACTAGTGCAAACACGAGTAACTTCTAATGTATGCCAAATATCATATGCGAAATCGCACATGCTAATACGATTAAATTCATTTACACCTAAAGAACAATAAATGCTATTTTTGGCTCTAGTATTTAAAGGTAATTTTTCTTAATCATCTTTGTCATACTTCTCTCTAAGTTCTGGAATGGTTTGATTGGATTTCCCCTCATCTTTAATAATCTTAGTAGGCATATAAGACCGTATAAAAGAACTTCCAAACTATTATAATATATTGATCGAATATAAATTATCATAATTATAATGTGCACCACTAAAGAAGGGAGGACCATTTGTAGAATGCTCCTCATGATTTCGAAGATTGTGGTTGACCATTACTCAAGATTGTAAAAACTTTTAATTTTAAAATTGAGCACTTTGCTTTGATATCAATTGGAAGCCCAAGGATAACTAACCAAGGGGATGAATTGGTTTATAAAACTTTTTCGAAAAATTGAATCGAATTCAAGCAAGTTGGAAACAAGAAGATCAATGAACAAATACGAAAACAATAAGTAAAAGGGAAGGGAGAGTGCAAACAATATAATTGTGGAGGTTCGATCCAAAACGATGATCTACATCCTTTGATATCAAGCTCTCCGATACGAGCAATGCCTTTTCACTATGTTGATTGACTTATAGTGCAATTTAATCCTTTACAATGCTTTCTGTGACTTACAAACCACTGCACCGATCCTTATATAATATTGAGCTTTATGAGACTTCAATATAATCCACAAATTTGATAATAAATGATTTTACAATTTGGAAACTCCTCTTTTAATGAATGATATAAACAAATTAAGCACTAAAAGAGAAATAGGCTAATAATTAAATTGAACAGCAATAAATGAAGCTTAAGTGTTACATGAAATAGCTTTCATGAGAGATGATTTTCAAAAGTTGAAGATTTTCAAAGTAATTGTTTGATGGAATAAATAAGATGTAAGCTCAAGAGATCTAGTTAATGCTTTTTCACTTTAATGCGTTCCAAGAAAGTAGTAATGAATGAAAAAGGGAGGAGTATTTATGGAGTTAAAAAAGCCAAAAATTTCTGTAAGTTCAGGTGACTTGTTTAGTTGATTGCCTTTTCTCCGAATAACCAATAAAGTCATTTGTTCAGTAAAATATCAGATATCGATTAGAACGATCAAATTTTGGATCGTTGGAAATTTTTTATCCATTGCTTCTTCTGGTAAATCAACTGCCCGATAGTTTTGGTCCTTTTACATTTTTGCCTCGTTTGTTCCTAATCGAAGATTTTAAAAGGCATGGACTTTTGGAAAAGCATTTTTAACTAAATTTTCAAGAAAAAAAATACTCTTTTTCAAGTTCAAATATCGTTTTTAAAAGTTATTTTTGTACTTGATCAAATCATTTTATTAGGATGTCTTTTAATGCACAAAATTATTTTTAATGCATAGAATGATTTTAAGCTTGAGCATTATTTATTAAATATCAATGTGTTACTACCTTTATACTTTATCCAAAAAATCAAGCCATTGATCTTGCTCCGATTTGGCTTTTAAGTTTTTGAGTGTGTGATTTTGATCTTGACCTCCTTCTTGAGTCCAATTTGTGATGATGGCTTTTTGATCTTTTGACAACCATCGACCAATTTTTCATAATATGTTTTGAAAAACTAAAATCATCTAAATTCAATTTGGTACTAAACAATATTAACTTGTTTGTTATAGTCAAAACTTTAATGTTATAATCAATTATAGGTCAAACAAATCACAATTCTTACTTATAATGCTCTTTGAAGAATACTTTTTACTTCTAAAAAACCCAAAATCAGTATACTTTATGATATGAGAAGTTCGCTAGACGTTAATATTTCTACTATAATAATTTAAATCTCCCTTCAAGTAATAGTATGTTATGTTTGGCATGACCGGTTATATTATCATTGACCAATAATGACGCAAAAAATAATTAAGAATTCAAATACATATCAATTGAAAAACTAGAAGATTATTCAATCCAATGATTTCTTTTATAATGCTCGTACTATTTATCGAAAATCTGTTAAAGACAATGGCTAGCTAGCTAAAGTTGGGCCTAATTTTTATAATTTTAAAAATGAATTAGGATGATATATGGGGTTTTTTGCTCCCCACATTGACCGTTTGGATATAATTTGTATCACAAAGATATACTTAACAGATGATTACATGATTTTTGCAACTTAAAGTACTATTCAAATTTTAAATTATGAACATTATTCTCATATTATACCATCGAGACAGTGTATCATGTGAATCCTAGTGAGTTAAATCCTAAACTTTTGATAAATATTGATTCGAGTGATCATAAATGTTTTAAAAAATTTATTGTTTGTTAATTGTCGCCAACTAATTTCTTAACAATTACTATTGAGAATAGAGTACTTTTCATTTCTATAATTGGTTTATTGTTAGAGCCTAATGTTTTCCATCTAATGATTTTTGAAAAATATGTATTATTGTTGTAATGCAGTGCATTGAGATGGATATTAAAGAATGCTGATGATTCAACTTAATTTTGAACCTTTATAAAATATTTTAAGCCCCAACGGTTGATATTTTATAACATGATTTGTTGATTGTTAATTTGATTGGACTGTTTTCTCAAGAATAGGAGGAGAAATTAGAAGTTGGAAATTATAAACAATGCATCATATTCTGTTATTCATATCCATGCACTTGACAATTTGAAAAGATAACTCAATTTCAAGATGTACTTACTGACCTATAAGAGATTTATAAAGTCTCATATACTAGCTATAGATATTCCATCTCGTACCAATGTCTTATATTGACAAATTTTTAGTGTTATATAAATGGCATGCATGAAGCATTGTTACAATTGAGTCTAAAGAGAAAAACCTTCTTAAAAAAAATGAGCAACTAAGAAAGATGGCCCAATTAGGCAGTGTATTATTTTTGGAGAGTACATTGACATTTCAGAATTGGTTTTGAAATATAAAAAATAGAGATCTCTCATTAAGTTATTTCAATATCGAAAAGAAACATAATCAAAAAGAAAAAGGATGTCCATAATATTTTTGTACACGATTTACTGCTTCATTTCATTTTTTAAAAGAGAGAGAATATCAAAATAAATTCGTCCATTCATATTGATCCAAGTATTGATTGGTCAAATAAAAGGATGCAATCCTATTAAAATAGAACTTATTAGAAAAACCTCAAGTTTTTGAACCTATAGTTTAAACACCTAAAAGTGTATAATTGTGCAAAATGTAAATAAGAAAAATGAAGTTGTAATATGTAATGCACGCTCTCAACAAAATAAGTTTGCAAAGACCATGGTAGATTCAATCACAAAGTTCATATTTGTTATCAGGACGATATGTAAACGGTAATTATAGCCAATTCGTTTGACAGAATTATTAATGTTATCCTTGAAGAATTTAATATGATAAAGCAAAAACGCGTTGTACTCTTTTCTTGATCAAGATTTTGTTGCATTGAGTTTTCGTGACAAGATTTTTAATGAGACAACTTTTGTAGCATACTCAAAACAATAATATACTATTTTTCATTCATTAGGATTTTTTTCATTAAATTTTTCCTAGAAAGATTTTAAGGAGGTATATTCTTTGTATAATAAATGCTAATAACCTATAAGACATTACCCTTAAAATAGTTTTATTTTTTATTTTTTTATTTTTTATATACTTCAAATTGTGTAAAACTTTAGAAGAAAATAACTAAAAAAAAAAAAAAATTCTACTTTCAATGGTACATCATAGTGGCTAAAATCAAAGAAAGTAAGCCCATGTTTGGAAATATATATATATATATAATCGACCACACCTTTGTGCAATAAAATATTCCATACGTAAATCAAAAATTTTTTCCTACTTTTTAACAGCTTATTTCTCAAAAATCACTATTCAAAATATTAGTTTTTGAAAATAATGGCCACCAGACATAGTCTAAATATCTCGTATGAAAGCTTGAAATTTATAACAAGACACCACAAAACACAGACTTACCAAAATTGCGAATGACGAGGATGACTCGATATAAGATTATTAATTGAAATCAGGGATACCTGCACTCTTTTTTCTATGATCAATTTTATTCATTATTTCTGCTAACAAGGTTTTTACAAGACAATATTTTATTAGACAAATTTTATTATAATTATTAGTGTTATTTTTTTTCCTTCCTTCGATATTTTCCTTCCATTGGATTTTTATTGATCTAGGTTGTTTAGTGAGTTAGTTATTGTGCAAATAGTTAACAAATGGGGATTATTGATAAATTATGAGATAATTGTTAATATCTATTTAGTCTTATTAAATTCTTAGATTAGTCCTATCTATTCTGAAAGAATTTAACATATTCAAATTGTAACTCTCATTTCGAACCTATAAATATAGGTCCGATTTACACACAAGTCTATTGGCTCTTTCTATTCTTCTCTTATATTTCTCTCTTATTCCTTTAGTTTTATAACATATTTATTATTATTCTTATTTTCCTATTTTTTATAGCATTTTTAACTTTGACCTTTCATTAATTAGCATTGCTTGTCACCGATAATGATTTTAGTTTAAAAATTATGCTTAGTGGGGATAAAAAAACTTATTTATCCCTCGTATATTTATATTAGGCAAAAGAAAAATCAATAAATTCAAAATTGTTACTAAATATATGACCCATATTTTAAAGCAGGGTAGCATAAATTTTGAATGAAAACCGCCACTAGAGACCAAATATGCTAACTAAGGAAGATTAGTGATAACAATGTGATGGAAAAAAAGGTTGGGTACTTATATGTGACAATGACAAAGATTTGGTAAGCTTAATGAAATTTAAACGTGGTGCATTTATAAGAAATATGGTGTAAATATAAGTGCCTTAATTATATTCACATCACAATTCAATTGTATTAAAGGTTTGTGAACATTTATTTATGTCACACTTGAATCTTCAATTTATCACATTCTTATCTTCAACATTCAATTAATTAACACGTATCGAAAATAAGAATGTCATTAAAAAAATGGGGACGTAAATATATATGACAACACGTAACGATGTATATTTTTTAATACATTTGAAATATGGTACACTTATGAGAAACCTTGATGTGATATGGCCACACAAGAGCAAAACTAGGGCTTGTTGATTGTTATTAGAAGCAACAAACAACTTGGCCATTTCTTCCACTCTATTTAGATTCAATCTCGAATATTAATAGAACTGATAAACTTGTAAATTGTGATCACATGGTTTATTTTTCTATTATTCCACTTCATCACATAATAATGCAGAATTTTATGTCGTGATATGAAGTGTTCATATATTGAAGATTTGTTAAGAAAAAAGAATGGGGGAAATATAACATGGATGCCAACTCAACAATCATATTCAAAATGGTTGAAAGATTGATTGTGGATTGTATATGCTCATCCGTACTATTTAGAATTAAGTTCACCAATTGCACTGAACTTTTTGAAAACTGGCCTTTCTATGGACATGGGAAGAATGTCAAAAGCAAGTTGGCTTCGAACTTCTGAAGATTAAATTTTTGTTATATATCTGTAAGATTCCTCAAAACTAACACGTTTCGCCCATAATCTTGAAAAGCCAAACTCTATAATTTGTGAAATAAATTGATATTTTGTACTCTTTAATCTTGGATTATATCTTTTGTGTAAATTGCTTTTAACGGTTTCTCCAAATAATCTCCTACTCGAACTTGATGCATAGTAACTTCTTTAAAAATTTTGTTTTGTTTTTATATGTTTAATAAGGATTCAAAAATAAGTGCTTATTCTTTCGCATATCTCTTTTCCTAATCATCTCAAAATTTTGGATTGCGTTCAGTTGCACAAACTTCATGACTCTGCTTGTGTTTGCAGGATTATTAACAAATAAAATATCAGTAAATGAACGTTTAATTGACATGTTAGATTGGTACATGGCCATACTAAAATAGATGTGTATATTTTAACATAGTTTGTTTTCTCAGTAGTACGTACATGTCAGCAACGTCTTCTCGGTAGTACGTACATGTCGTGAAGCAGATGTGTATATACTAGCATAGTTTGGGTTAATTTTTAATGATCTAGTAATTTATAATTTTTAAACCAATCCAGTAATGAATCAGAGGAGTAACACAAAATATTCTTTTACTTGACTCCAAATTTACTGAGAATACGTTACACGAGTTATGCCTAGCTAGTGGGGATTCAGTCTTAGGAATCTTTTGAGTTTAAAATGCAATAAATCAAACCATGTGTATCATTTTTAGCAAATAATTATAGATTGTCAACTCTTTTGTTTCTTAGTAAACCAGATTTTGTAAGTTAAACATTCTTGTCGTGCTAGCTGTTTTGCAATAATGTACTATTGCTACAGTAAACTCTGCAACCACAGCTATGTCAGGGAAAATTCAAACTCTTAGTATATAAAGGGCTTTTCTTTGGCCGTATTTGTCTCACAAAATATAATCAAAATATATCAATCCATTGTTAAGGGATTGAATTATGACAATCCTGAAGCTTCTTTCAATTTTCTTTCTCCAACTTCTTTGTGTTCATGTTTTCCTTGTCGACGGGACTAATGCACAATCCCTAAGAGTAGGGTTCTACAATAGCACATGTCCTTCTTTCGAGGAGATTGTGAAGAACACAACCACTAGCTTCATATCTCGAGCACCATCACTTGCTCCTGCATTGCTGAGAATGCATTTTCATGATTGTTTTGTTAGGGTACGTATGTTAATGATATATACACACTTTATAGCTTTTTGAAGTTTTTTAGTAGAAACATAAATGCGTAGCTATTTTCATATTCTATTCTTTAAGAATTAGGAAATGACACGCTAAAGTCATATCACACGGCCTACTCTTATCTACTTTAATGTTACAACTAACAAAGTGCCAAAAAGATATTCCGATTCAAAAGCATTACTAAAGTGAAAAACTCTAGTTAGAACATAAAATCTTACCATCATCTTTAGTAGGATGATCACTTTTTAAAGTATATATTCCCTGGCAGATCTTCGCGTAACAAATTAGTAGGAATTAAAATTAGTCTGTAAATTAAGTAATAATGCTGCAATTCAATATTAAAGAAATGTTAATTTTGTGTGCATGTCTGTATAGGAGAAATCACAAAGTCTGATATAATATGTTTTCTATAATGAATTGGCAGGGATGTGATGGATCTGTATTAATAAAATCTACATCGTGAAACCAGGCCGAGAAGGATGCAATCCCTAACCAGAGGCTTCCAGGTTATTGATGCTGTCAAGTCTGCCGTAGAGAATATGTGCCCGTCTCTTGTCCCGTGTGCTGATATCCTCGCTTTAGTTGCCAGAGATGCAGTAACATTGGTAACGCCTCAGACTTTTGACAAAAAAAAAGAAAAAGAAAAAATCTTGTCTACACTTGTGCTGTTTACTGATTAATAATCACATAATAATTGGCAGTTGAATGGACCATCTTGGCAAGTTCCATTAGGACGACGAGACGGAAGAGTGTCTAGATCATCAGAGGCCTTGCAAATTTACCCCCTCCTTCTGCCAACATCACTCAACTCAAAGCATCATTTCGCTCAAAGGGTTTAAGTGATAAAGAGCTAGCAATCTTATCACGTAAATCCCAAAAACTCACTCAAAAAAAATAAAAATAGATAAATAATAATATTATTATCATCATCATCATCATCTCATCATCATCATCATCATCATCATCATCATCATCATCATTATTATTGAGGAATAAGCTAGTTTCTTCTCCTAAAATCAAACTTTCATAAATAGAATTTATATAACTTTTATGTGTAAGAATTACAAATTAAGGGAATGATCCTACATATAGGGTTAGAAGTAACTCTTTCCAGTTATACCGTTAAAATGTTATGAAAAATGATCTCAAACAATTAGGAAAAATGTTCACTGCTTATATTTTTATGAGTATTCGATACTTATCACTCATAAGTCATAACATTACTTAATCTACCATAATTATGATGGAAAATGTTGTTCAATAAATCAATAAACACGTGTGTGGAAAGAAAGAGGAAGTGGGAGCCAATACTTTGGCCTATGCGACTGCATAGGTCAACAGGCTACGCATAGGCCAACAGGCCATGCGGTCGCATAGCCATTAACCGCAACTTAGAGGCCGGATTTTGTCGCATGGTAGTTTTTTAGTGCCTTTGGAGGCGGTTTTTTATTCAAATTTGGAGCCTTTTACTTATACTTTGGCACCACTTCATATAGCAATGTTTAAAAGCTATAAATAGGTGGTTAATGATCATTCTAATTCATTAAGAAATCATATTACAAACATATGATGAACATTTTTTCATTCCACAAGAAGAAACCAAAGTCTTCTTCATCCATATTCAAATTCCCTTAGTGTGCTTCAAGTTCGGATAGAAAATCATTTGTGCTTTTGTGATTTTCTACAACAAGGCTTGATCAATCTTTCAAACCATTTGCCACGGGACTCTTTAAGCACCAAAATTATTATTGAAATGGGGCAAATATCGTTTGAGGACAACGATATAATGTTGTGTTTGAGCCTTTCATATTCGGTTGTTCTTCAGGTTTATTTCATCTTCTTGGTCACTTTTCTATATCATTTCTTCTCCATAACCTCAGTGGTGATAAATTCCCAACAATCTCAAACGATATATTTTTGAGATGGAGAACGAAATTACTTTGGTGAGATCAAGTTGATTAAATCCATATCTTGTTTGGATCATTCGGTGGGACGAACTCCATGAGAATGCAAATTCAGATTGAAGGTTTCTCTAACAGCATTGAAGAGAATGATGAAAGAATGGAATCTTTCATCATGAGTTTGATTTCGGTATAATCATTCTATCTTCTCAATTCCAATCTGGTAAGTCAGAATTGAGATTTAAATTCGTGAATGCAGTAGAATGAATTTTAATATGTTTATTGTATTTCACGTTTGGGTAATTGCACAAACTTATATCGTTAATTCTTGATGAAAATACTTGAAACCATTGAAATCTTTGACTGCATGTTGTGAAAATCGTCATTGGTCATATTTGATTCCAAAACCAAAGCATGTTGGCTTTGACCAGTAATATTATGGTTTGTGCAAAATATTTTGAGGCGTCCTTTCCTGTTTATTCATAAGCCATCCCAACCACTGTTGTTCCCTCACTAAGTATGGGTAACCGCCAAACTGATGCACGTATGAAAAGGTGCTTAAATGATGAAAATATGCTTGTATGTGGAGATAAGTGCATCGCTGCATATGTATTTTGTCCTTAAGCATGTGCAAATTTTTGCTTGCATCTAGTGATATACTTCATGAAAATATTTGGAAAAAAACAGATTATCTATTCCTGAAATGATGTGATTCATTTGGAATTGTGTGGCATGATTTGTAGTTATCTGTCATCATTTATGAATAGGCATGAGTATGTATATGCCAACCATTTTGTTCATTAATTACGCTAACTGCTTTTGAATGGTTGTATATGTATATTCAATCAAGGACCATGAATTTGAAAAAATACATATGGTTTTAAAGTGGTTTTAATGGTGACTCTTGAATTTTAAATTCAATTTAAACCTCGTAAAAAAAAGGAATCTATTTGCCGGTTGAGGTTTTATGAACCGCAGAAAAGTAATATCATAGTTTGAGTTTTGTATCATATTGCATGCATTTATGGGTTGCATGTTATATAAAAAATCGGATTCCCCATTTGTTACTCGTCAGAATTATTATGAATACATAAAGTAAATTGTGGCTGATCACGTCAAATTATAACCGCCCATGCCAACCATTGGTTTATGGGTATTGGTGACTGTTCATTGTTAATCGTCATACATGGTTGCCACTATAGTTAGTTTCAAACTTGAAAGCTAGTCTAATTTTGAAAAAATGCACGTGGTTCAGTTATTAAATGATAACTTTTCATGCTATTATCGTGGAAACAGATTTATTCGGCATGGATTTTGTACTGCCTTTATGGGAAGTTATCTGTTGATTGTTGAAAATGGTGAAGGAATCATGAGAGCTTGATTACGTATAAATGATTACATGTGTCAAACTTATTAAATGCAGTGAAAGATGGGAAAGGCAGAAACGGGAACCATATGATGGCCAATTTGTAATTTTGGTGCCTTTCTATTGATAGCCATTTTATTCAGAATCTATATGCATATTCATATGATTCTCTTTTCTCGTAAATTGTGCATACATGTATTTTAATAGCATGACCATGGTTAATAAAGGGATTTGGTGGTTGTTTTCATTATTTGATTTATGTTCCACCAAGAAGATGACTACCACTATATAAATTATTAGCTGGGAGCAAACCCGCAGTGGTAAGTAAAATGGAACTTGGTTCATATTGTTTTAGGCATGGACTGAAATGTTGAATGCCACCAGTGTACCATGATTATATTTGGAATGTGAGTTGCTATTCCTTCATTTTGTTTGTGATGAATTGGATGCATAAATATTGGAAGAATGCATTTGTTGAAAGTGTGTGAATTTCCATGACTATTTCTTTGCAAACGTTAGATATGGGAAAATTCTGAAGTATTAGAATTTTGTGAAAGAAAGTATGTGAACTTTCATGACCATTTCTTCTACTAGAAAATTAAGAATGACATGATAAATTTTTTTGATTGTTTTCATGTCTTGTGAAACTCATATTAACTTGAGTTAATATTGATAGCCTCACTTAATCGTAGATGACTTTATGTCAATTATATTTTCGTAAAGCATGACAAAACTGTGACTTGTTTTAGTAGAAAGTGCTTGTAAAATTATTGAGACATGGAAACTTCTTATAGAGCACAGTTTGTGTCTTTTAATATGATTGTGATAAAATGTGAATAAGGTAAACATATGGCTTATTATTTGATAAGGGTGAACATATGCCTTATGATGTTATCTAGATGACTTTATGTCAATTATATTTTCGTAAAGCATGACAAAACTGTGACTTGTTTTAGTAGAAAGTGCTTGTAAAATTATTGAGACATGGAAACTTCTTATAGAGCACAGTTTGTGTCTTTTAATATGATTGTGATAAAATGTGAATAAGGTAAACATATGGCTTATTATTTGATAAGGGTGAACATATGCCTTATGATGTTATCTTGTGAAAGTGACAAAGTGCAACTCTTGTGAAACGAGAAGTTTAGTCTTATTCATTATTGAATTTGACTACAATCGAGAAACCAATTGAGTTGGTTATGCTTGGAAAGGCAGATGCCTTGATCAAATTGAGTGGCCAAAATTAAAGATAGTGGATTGAAGTTCATTGTGACTTAACGACCACTATCTAAAGTACTTAAAACTTTCACGAAGATCATTAAAATGACAAGAAAATTGAATTATGAAAGAGTTGATGAACTCTAAGTTCAATTACAATCCCAAATGTGGGGGTTGACCTATTAAGGAACTCTAGTTCAAGTAAAGCTCAAAATGTGGGGGTTAACTTTAATGATTGAGAACTTATATGAAAAGGTCAAAGATTGTGGATGCAATAATATTAAATTACATATGAGTTCCTATTTGAGGAATTGTGTGGGTAACTTAGTTTAAAAAGTTATCGTATCCTTTACCGTTTAATCATAGAAATACATCTATGATAGAGAAAGGTAGAGAAGGTCTTGTATTTTTAAGGATGAAACGCACTAAGTCTAAAGTGGATTAAATGGGTAAATGCCGATTGTGGCACTTGCAAAACTAATGGAATATTTAAAGAATATTCATTGAAGATCATTGTAATGATTCAATGATGATAAGTGAATACCCAAGTATGAAAATATCCACAAATAAAAGTGATTAACTAGTGTAATGACTTGATGGAAATCATCCAACGGTGTTTTGATAATCAATAAGGCTTTAAAGCAAGTGGGAAGCATGTGGCTTCTTGCTGGTGACGAATTGTATCTATCAAATGAATCGATCGTTGGCTAGCTATATTTTGATAAGATACTAAGTCAAATGAAATGAGGAAAGAAAAGACATATAAGTCTTAGAGGTGGCATCACAAGGAAATTATCAAACAGAATTAGCGGATCCTTTAACTAGACACTAAATGAAATTTTAGTGGCATCTACTTTGAGTAGGATGTGGTTGAAAATCCTAATCTATAAAGGTCCACCAATGATGAAAACCCTATTTGTCATTACTCAAAAGATAATTCACGGGTTTAAAGGGTAAAAACAAGTCATTCGATATGTGGATAGTTTCAGCATTATAAAAATCTACAGTAATCCTATCCTAATTAAAATAATACTGAAGTGAGGGTTTGAGCATTAAAGCTCTTAATGAAGTTCAGTGCTAAACAAAGATATTAGAAGAACTTCACCTAAACAAACTTTGAGGTGGTGCCGCATTAATAGAGAGTTGGAGTTTCTCTTAAAAGTTTGTTGAAAAGGATGAGCGCAATGTCATATTAGCGCTAAGCAAGTTATGAGGAACTTGAGAACACGTAATACTCGTGTGTGTATTCTTACCGGTATTGTCACATGGAACAATTGGTTCAAAACTTCATGCTACCTTTTGATTCCGACTTTGCTTTGTTTGAATTACACTATGGTTAGATTCAAATCGATAGATATCTAATCTTTAAGCATGAGTATTGTATATTTTTGAATATGAGAGTTTATTGAATTTTGAACAAGTGGGGGTTGATAGAAAATGCTGTTCAATAAATCAATAAACACGTGTGTGGAAAGAAATAGGAGGTGGGAACCAATACTTTGGCCTATGCGACCGCATAGGCCAACAAGTCATGCGGTCGCATAGCCATTAACTGAAACTTGGAGGCCGGATTTTGTGTAAACCATGCGACCACATGGGAATACACCAAGCGGTCGCAAAGTAGTTTTTTAGTGCCGTTGGAGGCGGTTTTTAATTCAAATTTGGCGTCCTTTCACTTATACTTTGGCACCACTTCGTATAGCAATGTTTCAAAGCTATAAATAGGGGGTTAATGATCATTCTAATTCATTAAGAAATCATATTACAAACATATGATGAACATTTTTTTATTCCACAAGAAGAAACCAAAGTCTTCTTCATCCATATTCAAATTCCCTTAGTGTTCTTCAAGTTCGGGTAGAAAATCATTTGTGCTTTTGTGATTTTCTACAACAAGGCTTGATCAATCCTTCAAACCATTTTCCGCGACACCCTTTTAGCACCAAAATTATTATTGAGAGGGGGCAAATATCGTTTGAGGATAACGATATAATGTTGTGTTTAAGCCTTTCATATTCGGTTTGTTCTTCACGTTTATTTCATCTTCATGGTCGCTTTTCTATATCATTTCTTCTCCATAACCCCGATGGTGATAATTTCCCAAAAATTTATTGTTGTGGCTTATACATCAATACTAGTTTAACTTACTACGAATCAGAAGCTCTAAGCCAAACAAATATTTTAGAGAGACAGAGAATCCCATTAACTGGCCTTTTTTTTTATCCTTTGGAGTGACTCGATGAATTCAATTAGTAGATCATTTTAGGAATGACTTCTCAAAGTCAAGATGGTATTTTAGGAACCAAATTAAGTTTAAAAACTAAAACATACAATTTCCTTTCAGGAGGGCATACCATCGGTATTTCTCACTGCTCTAGCTTCTCAAACCGGCTGTACAATTTTACGGGCCAAGGTGACACAAACCCTTCATTGGATCCCAACTACATTGTATAGTTGAAGACAAAATGTAGCCCCACAGACACAACTTCCATCGTCAAAATGGATCCTGGAAGTGCCAGAACATTCGACACCAGTTACTACACACTTTTAAGGAAAAGAAGAGGATTACTTGAGGCCGATGCAGCACTTCTGAATGACAATGCAACATGAAATTATGTTCGATCTACTGCAGGCAAATTCAAGTGGATCAAACTTCTTTAATGATTTAGCTGCGTCAATGGTGAAGATGGGAAGAATTGGAGTGATTACAGGCAATAGAGGTGAAATCAGAAGGATATGTTCAGCCATTAATTAATATTACTCTTTTCAATTAATTCATTATTATTAATTATTATATGTTCTTTTATTTGGTTGATTAGGTGCGATCTAAATAAATTATGGTCATTTCGAATGTAATAAGTGAATTATTTATCCTTTGTTCACATTATTAATAGCTAGCTTAAAGTTTCAAGTTGGAAAATTATCGTTGTGTGCAAGCAGTTCATTTATGTATCTGTGCTATATGAGATATGTTATTTTTCCTTTTTCTTCATCTTTCTTTTTATCAATTGTAAACTGGTGTGGTTTTACTCTTGTTCTAAAAGGTATTATTGCTAATGTTGGAAATTTATATGCACAACAGAATTTATTGTGAATGACTTTCTCGAACTATCAGAGACTTATAAGCAGCTTCGAATAGATGAGCTTTTACAGCTAAGCTCAATGATAGAGAGAGGTGAGAAGCAAACATCTCATAAAGCCAAAAATAAAAATCTGGTGAGGCAAGGAATAAACTTTTTGCAAATAGCTCTCGAACTATCAAAGACATATCGGTGGCCTCAAATAGACGAGGTCTTACATATAACTCGGTGATAGTGAGAGGCGATAAATAAGCATCTCATGATGCAGGAAATAAACATCCTACAAGGTCACGAATAAAGATCTTGCGACTAGCTTTCTAACTATCTGAGACTAATAAGCAGTTTCGGAGAGATGAGGTCTTAAAACTAGGTTTAATGATAGTGAGAAGCAAGGACTAAACATCTCGCAAATCCAGGAATATGCATCTGGCAAGGCAAAGAATAAATAACCTACAAATAGCTCTCACACTATCAGAGTCTTATAACTGGCCTCAGTGTGAGAAGGTCTTGCCATTAGCTTCGACGATAATGGGAGGCAAAAAATAAACATCTCGTGAAGTGAAGAATAAGCATCTAGCGAGGCATCGAATAAACATCCCATGAATAACTCTTGAACTATTGGAGTCTTATAAGTAGGCCTTAGAATGACAAGGTCTTACAACTAGGCTCGACAAGATAAGGAATAAACATCTCTCAAAGTTAAGAATAAGCATCAGATGAGGGGAAAAATAAATATCCCGCAAGGCGAGGAATAAAATCTCTCGAGGTGAGGAATAAATATCTTGCGAATAGCTCTCGAACTATCGGATACTTATAAGAGGCTCAGATAAATGAGGCCTTATAGCTAGGCTCGACGATAGTAAGAGGTAGGGAATGAGTATCTTATGAAGCTAAAAAAAGCAACTAGCGAGTTAAGGAATAAACAACCAGCGAATAGCTCTAGAACTATCGAAATCTTATAAACTAGCCTCAGAATGACAAAGTCTTACATCTTGGCTCGATAATAGTGAAAGGAAAGGAATAAACATCACGTGAAACTAGGAATAAGCATCTAGCAAGGAGGGAACAAAACGTCTCACGAATAGCTCTCGAACTATTGGAGTCTTATAAATTGGTCTCACAATGACCATGTCTTAGAACTGTGTACAACACTAATGAAAGGCAAGGAATAAATATCTTGCAAAGCCAAGAATAAACATCCCAAGAGGTGAAGAATAAAAATCTCATGAAGCCAGCAATAAGCATATGAAAAGTAGAGAACAAATATCATGCGAGGCGAGGAAGAAGCATCTTGCGAAACCAAGAATAAGCTTCTAGTGAAGCGTGTAATAAACATCCTGCTAAGCGAGGAATAAACATCTTGCAAAGCCAAGAATAAGCGTATGACAAGATGGAGAATAAACTTCTCACAAGCTAAAGAATAAGAATCTCTTAAGGTCAAGAAATCTATCTTGAAGGTGGGAAATAAACATCCCACGTGGCGAGGGATAAACATTTCGCAGATGAGGCCAAGAAAGACTTCCTTCGCAAGGGTATACATGTCTGGTTGGGGCCACAAATATGCTCATTTTTCAAATACTTTGAGATTTCAATTCTTCGTTTATTAACAAAAAGAGGACTCCAAAATGCTACCTTTTCCTTTATTTTAGGAATGAGGACTCATAGAATGTTGTTTTTAACAGTAAGAAATCCACTAACTAAGGTCGCCTTCAATAAATAAGGAAACCACAAGCTAGGGCTCACCTTTAATTAATAAGAGATCCATGAGCTATAACAATAACGAATAGAGCACAAGTTGGGCATTTCACATAATTTAGGTTTTGGGAGGAGGTGGAGGCGGGGGCCTATAATGCAATTTGTAAAATTGTAGCCCCACATGCAATTAAATTTAAGGGTTGTCTTGCAATTTTAAAATAAAGGTGTCATGCAATTTTTTGAAATTGAAGGACCTACTTTTAATTTTAACTTGGGTCAAGTTGCAATTTTCAAAATAGGTTTTGAATTAGAATTTTAAAAGGAATTTAAAATTATATTTTTAAATGGGTTTAGCCCATAATTTATTTTATTATTATTTTTCTTTTTTGGTTTTTTAAGGGTTACGATTTTGGGAGGCGGTGGAGGCGAGGGCCTCTAATACAATTTGTTAAAATGAAGGCCCCCACATGTAATTATATTTAAGGGTTGTCTTGCAATCTTAAAATAAAGGACCTATTATGCAATTTTTTTAAATTGAAGGACATAATTTTAATTTTAACTTGGGTCAAGTTCAAAATAGGTTTTGAAATTGAATTTTGAAAGGATTTTAAAATTGTATTTCTAAATGGGTTTGACCCGTATTTTAATTTTAACCCAAAAATTAAAATTTTACTTAAAATCGACGACTTTTATATTTTGTTAAAATTAGATTTTAACTTAAATATTTAACTTTGACCCTAAATTGAATTTTGTTTTATTTAGGAGTTTTATCCTAAATTATAATATTAATTCAATTTAATTAAAGTTGACTCTAATCTACTGCTAAATAAAATTTGATTTTAATTAATATTATCCAAGATATATCTTGAAATTATAGTTGTACTCTAATTTGATATTCAATTAAAATTTTATTTTAATTGTATTATCCGGTCCTAACATTTTAAGGAGTTAGAGTTAGACTCTAATTTATTATTTAATTAGAATTTGGTTTAATTAAATAATTTTGCCCTATAATTGTGGAATTAGAGTTGGACTCTAATTTGGTATACATAATTAAAATTTGATTTAATTAAATATATCCGCTAATTAAATTAATTTTTTAATTAATTGTTCCGCTCCATTTGTCTAAAAGAGTTTAAACGATTATAATTGCTAGATTCTTGAAAAATGTCTGTATATAATATTATATATTATATAAGAAAACATTTATATGTTGAATGTCTATTTAATAGATGATTATAGACTGGACCATGTGGATGTGTTAAATGGTTGATTTTATTCTTGTCATTTTATGGGCTCACAAGCTCTTAATTATTTTGCACTTGCGAGTCCGTTATTGTTATTATCATTATGGACATGTGAGTTCAATTTTATTTAGGTCTACATGCCAATTAGTATAGGATACAAGTTGCAGTTGACTAACTGAAGACGCAAGAAGAGGAGAAAATCAGAGTGATGGTGCATTGATACTGATTCATTATAATACCCCATAGAAATTGACCACCTAGTCTTCCTTTTGGCTCAGGAAGGCTAGATAGAATTAATCCATAATCATCCATACTATTATATGTATATTTATTTGCATGTTTGATATATAATATAAATGATTATATTGATAAGACCTTTGCATGATAAATCCCTCATTAAAATATTAAGTCGGTATAATTATTTACCTTCCATCATTATAGTAAAAAACGAGAGTCCTAAATCGATCTCAACTTGTTGAGTATATCAAGGCTAGTTTATTAGGGATATGTTTGATACTATGAAAAATGTTATATTTTTAAATGATGGGTTCGACTTAACTAAAATTTATCTCTTGTTGAGTACACTCAAGGAAATAAGTTCTAGAGGCATATTAAGCTAACGCATAGATGTGTGAAGACAAAGAGTTCTCAACTTAATGATCTAAGAGTTGTATGGAGATACAATTGATAAAAGTATCTACCCAGATGTTTTATTAAGATTTGTTGGGTACACTCAAGGTCTTAATATAATAGATGAGATTCCAGCCCATTGGGAATTAAAATATAGATTCTATTTTTTTTATGTATGAGGGTCATTTTAAATAGTGGAAGCACATTTAATTAAAGTCCATATTAAATTTGTGCAATACATTACAATACATATTAATGCTTGACTTTTTGCCATTTACAATTTTTTAATCATAAGTAATCATATGAATATGAGAGATATACTGGATACCAACAAACTGATCGGACCAAATTTTCTCGACTAGCACCGCAATTTGAGAATTGTACTCAAGTATAAGAAAATTGGGTATGTCTTTGAGCAGTCCTTTTTAGGGGTACCTACAGAAAACTCGACTGAGAAAGAGGTGATTGCTTACAACAAACACAATGATGACTATAATACTTCAGCATGTGTGATGATTGCAGCTATGTCACCTGAGTTTAAAAAGTAATATGAGGGTATGAAAGCTTACACTATGATTCTTCATCTCAATGTGTTATATGATGAACAATCATGTGTGGAACGATATGAGACTTCCAATTAACTGTACTAGTACAAAATGGCTGAAGGATCTTCAGTCGATGCTCAAGTGCTGAAGAAAATTGGCTTTATTGAGAAGTTAGGTCAATTGGGTTTCATAATGGACCACGAACTAAATATTAACTTGGTTCTACAATCTCTGCCAAAGAGTTATTCATAGTTTATCATGAACTTTAAAATGAATAAGATCGAATGCACACTTCCTGAGTTGTTGAATATGCTTAAGACTGTTGAGCCTAATGTCTAAGCTAGTACTAGGCATGTCTTAGCCATTCAATCCTCTAAGGACACTAAGAGAAAAACTAAAAGAAGTTTTAAGAAAACATTCAAGAAGGCTAAGAGCAATAACAAAACAGTCAAGGCGAATAAGGACAATACCAAGTCTGATGACTCGTGCTATCACTGTGGAGTGAAATGTCATTGGAAGACGAACTGCAAGGCTTACCTTGCAAGCTTGGAGGAAAATCAGTCTTCTGAAACTTCTTCTTCAGGTATACTTTTTATCAAAGTTAATATGTCTACTTCATTAGCTTCTTGGGTATTAGATATTGAATGTGGATCTCATATTTGTATAAATATGTAGAGACTAAGGAAAAGTAGACCACCGCAGAAAAGAGAAGTTGACCTACACGTGGGGAATGGAGCAAGAGTTGCTGCATTAACTGTAGGAACATACTTCTTACCATCTCCTTTGAGCTTAGTATTAGAATTAGAAAATTGCTATTTTATTCCTGCAATTACTCAAAACATTATTTCTATTTCATGTTTGGACATGAAATAGAGAAGTTGACCTACACGTGGGGAATGGAGCAAGAGTTGCTGCATTAACTGTAGGAACATACTTCTTACCATCTCCTTTGAGCTTAGTATTAAAATTAGAAAATTGCTATTTTATTCATGCAATTACTCAAAACATTATTTCTATTTCATGTTTGGACATGAATGGTTTTTCAATTAATGTTAAGAAAATTTTTTATTCATTTTATAAAGATGAGAACTTTTATTATGGTGGTGTATTGAAAAATGAAATTTTTATTCTTCATACTGAGTAATCTATTATGAGAATAGAAAATAAAAGGCATAAAAATGATAATCTAAATAATACCTATCTCTGGTATTGCAGACTGGGTTATATCAATGAGAAACGCATTTCCAATTTACTTAGAGATGGATACTTATGGTCAGATGATTTTGAATCATTTGACAAATGCGAATCGTGCCTATTAGGTAAGATGACCAAAATTTTCTTTTACTGGAAAAGGAGAAAGAGCTACGCAATTATTGAAACTAATACATATTGATGTATGTGGACTCATGTCAATCATTGCTAGATGTGGTTTCTCTTACTTCATCATATTTATTGATGATCATTCTAGATATGGTTATGTATATATGATAAAGTTCAAGCATGAAGCACTTGAAAAGTTCAAGGAATTCAAACTTGAACTAGAGAAATAAACAAGTAAAAATATTCTCACGTTGAGATTAGATCGAGGTGGAGAATATCTAAAAGGAAAATTTTAGATTATCTAAAAGAGAATAGGATTCTCTCGCAGTGGACTCCACCATATACACCCCAGCATAGTGGCGTATCTAAACGAAGAAATTGCACATTATTAGATATGATGCAATCAATGATGAACCATGCAAACCTCCCAAAATCGTTTTAGGGTCATGCACTAATTGCTGCGTGCTACCTTCTTAGGGACAAACTCTTGATCATGATATAAAGATTCCTAAGGACACTCTGGCTCAACGTAAATCAAGTAGGACCATTTGACCCCCAGAAGGTACGAATTCATGATTAATAATCAAGCATTATTAGTCGAGGATGAATGAACCTACTAATTATATAGAAGCAAAGTCAAGTATTGATTCAAAGAGATGGCAGAAGGCCATGGAATTCGAAATAAACTAAATGTATGAAAGCAAAGTTTAGACCTTGGTCGATCATCTTGATGGGATACAATCCATAGGTTGTAAGTGGGTTTACTAGAAAAAGGTCAACATAGATAGGAATGTCCATATATACAAAGCAATGCTAGTAACAAAAGGTTATAAACAAAGACAAGGTATTGACTTCAATGAAACATTTTTGCCTGTAGCCATGTTGAAGTCCATTCGGATTTTGCTTGTAATTGCTACATATCATGATTATAGGATATGGCAAATGGATGTCAAAACTACTTTTCTTAATGGAAACTTCCAAAAGGAAGTGTACATAACATAACTCAAAAGTTTTGAATTCAAAGAAGCTAAACAAGGTATGTAAGCTTGATCGATTCATTTACAGGTTAAAGCAAGTCTCTAGGAGCTTGAATCTTCGGTTTGATGAGACAATCAAAAGGTTTGATTTTATCAAAAATGAAGATAAACCATTGTTTACAAGGAGACAAATGGGAGCATTGTCATATTCTTAATATTATATATAGATCACATATTATTAACGGGGAAACGTATCCCAATGATTCAATCAATAAAATTGTGGTTATCAAAGAATTTCTCCATTAAAGATATAGGAGAAACATCTTATATCTTAGGAATTAAGATCCATAGAGATAGATCTAAAAGATTACTTGGTTTATCCCAATTTTCATACATGGATAAAATCTTGAGAAGATTTAACATGGACGAGTTCAAAATAGGATTGTGTCCAATGTTACATAGGATTTACCTCTCAAAATATGTGTCCTAAAATAGATGATGAGAGGAATCGCATGGATAAGATTCCTTATGCATCAGCAATAGGATCTACCAAATATGCGATGCTATATACGAGGCCAAATGTTTCATACGCTTTTAGTATTAGTAGCAGGTTTCAAGCAAACCCTGGTGAGAAACATTAAATAGCCATTGAGAACATTCCCAAGTAGTTAAGAAGGACTAAAGATGTGTTCTTGATATATGGAAGTGATGAACTAAAAGTTCATTGATATTCTGATGCTAGCTTCCAATCTGACAAGGATGATAGCAAATCTCAATCTGAATATATGTTTATTCTCAATAAAGGAGCGGTTAGTTGGAAAACTTCTAAATAGGAGACAACCTCTAATTCAACTACAGAAGTCGAGTACATTGCTACTTCTAAAATAGCGAAGGAAGCCATCTGGATCAAGAAGTTCATTAATAAACTTGGAGTTGTTCCTAGTATTGTTGATCCTATACCTTTGTATTGTGATAACAATGAAGCAATTGTGCAAGCGATTGATCTAAGTTCTTTTCAACGATCCAAACATGTGCTAAGGCAGTATCTTCTCATTAGGGAGATTATACAAAGAAATGACGTGAAGATAAAGAAAGTTCCAGTGGATGATAATATTGTAGATCCATTGACCAAGCCATTGTCACAATAAAAACATGATCGTCATGTCATGTAGACATTTATGGTATTAAATACATGAGTGATTGATCTAGTACAAGTGGAAGTTTGTAAGTATGATGTCCTAGGTTCAATTCGATTTAAGTTGTAAACACTTTTAATATGTTTAATGCATTTATTTTGGCAAGATCTATTATTTATTTGAATCACTATTTTGATGAATGATATTAAATAATGGAGTCCGTAAATTCAAGTTTTACTAATTTCTTAATCACAAGGAGTTGTGATTGTAAGATACAAATTACATATGATTGAATCTTAAATTATCCATGGTCATAAATAATGATGAGATATGGATATCGTTATTATGGGTAGATCATCACGTGTGGCATTTCTTACTTGTGAATTAAGTAGCTGATCTCACAAGCTAAGGTATGGTGATACTTAAATTGACACGTGGATGTTTTGTTATAGAAAAAAACATTGAAGGCCCCCTGGGAGATTTCACATAGATAACTATCCGAATGTTAGTGGTTAATCTCTAAACTTCGGTAGAGAAATTGGTCATTTGACTTAAGGTCATCATAGTACCTTATATGAAGGCCATCATACTTTGGTAATGTTGGATGTTGCTCTACCAAGGGCCATTAATACGACATCATTCGGGTATATCAAAAATCATATGAAGGTTGTAAATGACCAATAGAGAATTTGTCACTCTTAGAAGCCCGAAAAATAAAATGAAATTAGTCTATTATTTTGTGATGATTTAACACCACGAACCTAGTTCATTCAAGAAATGAGCTATGAAAGTTCAACCCATTTAAGATTTTGAAAGCCCAAGCCAGAAGTTAATTAAAAGCCCAACAATTTAAGAGATTAAATTTAAGTAAATTTTGTTACAAAGATTTAATGAGTAACTGGGTTGCCACAATGGTCATTTGTTAGGAAAATATGTAATTGGCAAATCTGTGACCAAGGACCAAATTGTCAAAATTGTAAAGTCAATGACCAAATTGTCAATGTCCAATAGTTCAGGGACTAGAGTTGCAATTAACTAAAGTTTATAGGCTAGGTCTAGGGTTGTGTGGGATGCCTCGAAGATGTAAGCGGCGCTTTGATTTCGCTAGAGTCTCGCCCTGACCTCGCTCGAGTCACAATTGCAGAACCAACTTCGCTGGACTCACGCTGAGCCGTCGCTCGAGCGAAAGGTACGTCGCTCGAGGCTCGCCAGTACCTCGCTCGAGCGACCGTGTTACCTAGCCAATTCTAATTTTAAACGCTCGCGAATGTTTGACGCTCCACATTAACATATATCAACCTCTTTATATACCAAACGTCCTATTCGTGTTCATTAACCCGAAAATTCACATTGAAAACACTTTGAATATTCTTTCAATTCCTTGGCAGCCAAAAATCCAAATCATTCTCTCCAAGGATCAAAAGCCAAAGAAATCCTTCATTATTCTCATACCAATCCTTGGCTTATTGAGTAAAAACATCAAATCCATAAACACCAAAACACCTGTCTTACAACTCCAATTAAACTTCTAGAAGATTATCAGTTTGAAGATCCGGGAAGGAATTGCTTGAAGAGCTGGAGTACGTGGCGATTCACGGGAGGTAGAAATTATACAAGGCTGGGATTTAGCACGGATCTGCAAAATTCAGGAGGGTCTTGAGTTCATACAGCAAGGAGGTCAGAAAATTGAGAGTGTCAATGATGTCTGGCGTGCTGTAAGTTGGTTTCTACAATAGTGAATCTCTACTGGCTTGTGCCCGAAGTTTTTTCCTAGTTGGGTTTCTCCGTCAACATGTTTATTGTGTTTTTACCGCTTTAATTTATTTACTTGTCAATGGTAATCCAACATAGGTAGATAAAGCACGTGAATTAATCTGGACAAATTATAATTTGTGTGACTTGTTGCATGAATTATTCAAAAAGTTTTTAATTCCGCAAGAACACCTATTCACCCCCCCTCTAGGTGTTAGTTGGGTCGAACGATAGGTTTTTCAAGTGGTATCAGAGCCTAATCTCGAGTCCTGACCCATAGTTGTCTAGATGAGTCAATCACTGTCTGTGCCTCCATTTTTTGACGGAAGTAATTATGCATATTGGAAGGTTAGAATGTGTGCGTTCCTTAAGTCCTTAGATGAGCATGTTTGGATTAGCGTTCAAAATGGTTGAAAACCTCCATCTACTACCGTATCAGGAACAATTAACCTTATTGACATATCACTGTGGACTAAAGATGAATTAGTTGCATGTAATTGGAATAGTAAGGGAATTCATGCATTATTCATGGCTCTATCTCCAGAAGAGTTTAGGAGAGTGTCTATGTGCGAAACTGCTAAAGAGGTTTGGGACATTCTCGAAACTACACATGAGGGAACTAAGATAGTAAAGAACTCAAAATTGCAAATGCTAGCCTCTAGGTTTGAAGAAGTGAGGATGAAAGATGATGAAACCTTTGATGAGTTTTACGCTAAACTAAATGATATAGTTAACTCTAGTTTCAACCTAGGTGAGAGAATTCCCGAGACTAAGATTGTGAGAAAAGTACTTAGATCTCTGCCTGAGAGATTTAGGCCTAAAGTCACTGCTATTGAGGAAAGTAAGGACCTAGATGAAGTTAAGATCGAAGAATTGGTAGGATCCTTGCAAACCTATGAACTCACTATCTCACAACATAAGAAAGGAAAGTCCATAGCCCTAAAATCCATTAAAGAAGATGAATCTTCTGATACTGAGTCACTTAGGGATGAGGAAATCGCATACTTTGTTAAGAAATTTCAAAAAGTCCTCAAGAATAGGAGAAAGCCTCAGGATAAAAAGAGTGGAGCCCCTAGCAGATTCACAAAAGATAAAATTGGGAAAGTTAACAATAAAGGGTCAAGTGAGAAGCCACGTTTGGTTAGATGTCATGAGTGTCAAGGAATATATCACTATAGGAATGAATGTCCTAGCTATAAGAAAAATCAAAGAAAATGGAAAGATAGGGCCTTAGTTGTCTCACTTACTGATAATGAATCTGAGACCAGTGGTAGGCAGGAATCCTCTAGTAGTGATGATGAAGGAAATTATATGGCATTTGTGGCTACTGTTAAGAGTGAATCTGATAAGGAAAGTGACAAGGTTGAGGAAGAACATTCAAACGATAATTCTGGTAATGAGGATGAGGATGAGGATGACATAGACTTACAAGAAGCTTATCAACTGTTGTTTAAGGAGAGTCTTAAAATAAAGAAGGTCAATAAAGCCCTACTTAAAAAGGTTGACGAACTTCAAAGGGAAAAAGAGAAACTGGGTAGTAAGCTTCAGGATTCACTTAAGAGTGGTAGTGAGTTAAAGTGTGTCAATGAGAAATTGGAAGACAAGGTTAAGAGTTTGACCAGTGAATTGGAGAAATCTAATGCTCATCTTCAGACATTCATAAGTGGAACTAATAAATTCGATAACCTGTTGGGAATGAATAAGCCAGTGGGAGATAAGAGAGGTCTAGGATATGTTGAGGGTAATACACATGTTGCTGGACCATCTAAGACTGTCTTTGTGTCTGCCTCTAAGTCTAATGCTGTTAGGAGTCCAAGTAAGGGTAAGAGTGTTCCTAGGGAACAGAGTCATCAATCACGTAGGAACATCAGGACTAGGTACCCACAGACACGTACCTTTGAGCATAAGTTCATTCCCACCTATCACCACTGTGGAGCTCTAGGACACACTAGGTCTAGATGTTATAAGTTAGGCAATGAGCGTAGAAATCAAAACATTCCTAGTTAGGTTAGCTTTCTGTCTAATCAGGTTAGTCATTTGACTGAGATGCTTACTAAGCTAACTAAGAGTACTTTGTCATCTAAAAAGGTTTGGGTCAAAAAGGGTGATCTAGGTAGACTTTCAGGTCAAGAAAACTGTTTTGTTGCTCATGTTGCTTTAAAAGCTCAAAATTCTAATATGTGGTACCTGGATAGTGCATGTTCTAGGCATATGTGTGGTAATAAAGCTCTATTCACTACTCTTGATGAATGCAATGGTGGTATGGTTACCTTTGGAGATGGGGGCTCTGCACCTATTCTTGGCGAAGGTACTCTACAAATGCATGGTTTGCCTGTAATCTCTAATGTGCTTTATGTGGAAGGTTTAAAGTCAAATTTGTTAAGCATTAGTCAGATTTGTGATGACGACTTTGAGGTTAGTTTTGTGCAGAAGAGATGTACCGTGTATGATTCATCCAGTGGGGTAGTCCTTGAAGGGGTTAGAACATCTGACAATTGTTATGGGGTATTACCTAATTCTAACTATGTGTGTAGGAGTGCTAAAATTTATGTGAGTGAGCTCTGGCACAAAAGATTAGGTCATTTGAACTATAAGAGTCTAGAGCAGTTGGCTAAGAAAGAATTGATAGATGAGTTGCCTAAGATAGTTCCTAGTGAAAATGTTGTGTGTGGACCATGTCAACTAGATAAACAACTTAAGGGGAGCCATAAGAAGACTACTAAAATTCTGACTAAAAGACCCCTGGAGTTGGTACACATGGATTTGATGGGACCTTCTAGGACTGAGAGTTTAGGTGGTAAGCGATACATTCTTGTCGTGGTAGACGACTTCTCGAGGTTTACTTGGATAGAATTGCTTAGGGAAAAATCTGATGCTTGTGACCTCATAAAGTCTCTGTGTAAACGGCTTAGCAATAAACTGAATCTCAAAGTGTCTAGGATGCGTAGTGACCATGGAAAAGAGTTTGAGAACTTTAATCTTGAGAGTTTCTGTACGGACGAAGGGATATTGCATGAGTTCTCTTCCCCTATCACTCCGCAACAAAATGGGGTAGTTGAAAGGAAGAATCGTGTCCTTCAAGACATGGCTAGAGCCATGCTTCGCGGCAAGGAATTAGCCCTACACTTTTGGGGAGAAGCTATTAACACTGCATGCCACATCATCAATAGAGTCTACCTTAGACCCAAGACTGATCAGACCCCATATGAAATTCTTAAGGGTAAAAAGCCTACTGTTAAGTATTTTCGAGTATTTGGGAGTAAGTGCTACATTTTGCGGGATAGAGAGAACTTGAGTAAGTTTGAATCAAAGAGTGATGAAGGGATCTTCCTAGGGTACTCTAGGAATAGCCGAGCATTTAGAGTGTATAACTTACGTACCCGTGTGGTGATGGAGTCTATAAATGTTGTGATAGATGATGTTGTGAGTGAGGGGGAGAGTGCTAAAAAATATGATAAAGATGGTGATCTTTTGAGTTCAAGTGATCCTATTGAGCTACCTGTGCCTGAATCATCTCGTAAGAAACCTGAAACATCTGAAAAGGAAACACTTTCACAAAATCTAGATAAAAATCCTAAGGAACCATCGACTAGGGTTAAGTCTAGTCATCCTAAGGATAATATTATTGGGGATCTAGATAAAGGGATGAGACTTCGTAGGAGAGTACTGAACAATCTAGCATACACTAGCTATGTTTCTCAGGTAGAGCCTAAGAAAGTTGAAGAGGCCCTTAGTGATGAGTGTTGGGTGAATGCGATGCATGAGGAGCTAAATCAATTTCCTAGGAATAATGTGTGGATCTTAGTTCCCAGACCTGAAAATTGTAATGTTATTGGTACCAAGTGGATCTTTAAGAACAAGACAGATGACCAAGGTACTATAACTAGGAATAAGGCGAGATTAGTTGCTCAGGGGTATACTCAAGTAGAGGGGATTGATTTTGATGAGACTTTTGCCCCCGTTGCACGACTTGAGTCTATTAGGATTCTGCTTGCTGTTGCATATACTTTAGGGTTCAAGTTGCATCAAATGGACGTTAAGAGTGCCTTCTTGAATGGACTTCTTCAGGAAGAAGTATATGTGGAACAATCTAAGGGATTTGTTGATCCAAAATTTTCCCACTATGTCTACAAACTTCACAAAGCATTCTATGGTATGAAACAAGCTCCTAGAGCTTGGTATGAGAGACTTACATCATATCTGGAAGAACATGGGTTCTCTCGAGGTGGTGCAAATAGGACCTTATTCATTAGACATATAGAAGAAAATTTTACCATTGCTCAGATTTATGTCGATGATATCATTTTTGGGTCTCCTCTTGAGTCTTTAGCGTTTGAGTTTGCTGAGTGTCTGCAAAGAGAGTTCGAGATGAGTATGGTTGGGGAGTTAAGTTATTTCCTTGGACTTCAGGTATGACAGACAGAGGATGGACTATTTGTCTCACAGTCTAAGTATGCTAAGGATCTCGTTAAGCGATTTGGGTTAGATAGTAAGAAGCATACTAGGACACCGATGAGTACTAGCTTAAAGTTAGGTCGTGATCCTTCTCGTAAGAGTGTAGATCGTTCCCTATATTGTAGCATGATAGGTAGTCTTCTCTATCTCACAGCTACTAGGCCTGACATTGCCTTTAGTGTAGGAATGTGTGCTCGCTTTCAGGCAGATCCAAAAGAGTCACACCTAAGCTCTGTTAGACGCATAATCAGGTATATCAATGGTACAGTGGATCTAGGGATATTCTATTCTAGGAATTCCAATCTTGATTTGGCTGGATACTCCGATGTCGATTGGGCCAGAAATGCAGATGATAGGAAAAGTACGACTGGGGGTTGTTTTTACATGGGTAGCAATCTCGTAGCCTGGCTAAGTAAGAAACAAAATTCAATTTCTTTATCCACGGCAGAGGCCGAATACATAGCTGCAGGGAGTTGCTGTACTCAGCTTCTCTGGATGAAACAAATGCTTAGTGATTATGGGATTAGTCAAGGGACAATGACTGTTTTCTGTGATAATACGAGTGCGATAAATATTTCTAAGAATCCCATTCAACACTCTCGAACAAAACATATTGACATACGACATCATTTCATTCGAGAGCTTGTTGAATCACATGTTGTCTCTCTTGACCATGTCTCTACTGATAATCAATTGGCTGATCTACTTACGAAACCACTAGATGGGTTGAGGTTTGAGTCGCTTCGAACGGCTGTTGGTGTTAGCTCGCCTATTTGATCATGGGTTCTTGTATATTCATGCTTGCATCACATTTGCACCTAGTCACTTCGTACTTTGCATGTGACCTATGTATGTGTGATGCATTTTTGTTTGTTTGTTTCATCTTCATTTGTTGTTTTTGTTTATGTGTTTAAATGTATGAAAAAAAAGGGGAGGGATTTTTCATGTGTGTGCCTTTTATGTCTCGATTCTGGCATTTACATTTAGAATCTAACTCTATTATTCATCATATGTACGAGTCTGAGGTTCCATCATTGTTCACGTTGTCTGTGGAGTTTTGAGTATATGACTCGTCATTCATCTTTGCACAGCACACACTGTAGTCCTGTATGTGAGTCTTGACCGCTTGGGTGAGACTTGGGATGGTGATCTTCTACGCTTAGGAGTGTGTGTCCATTTGACTTGATCTGGGACAAGTGTCACCTGATCATATTGTCTTTCCCCACGTTTATTGTATTTTGTCGAACTTTTGACTATCTTCGGGGCCTATTTGACTCGAACTATTAAGCCGGAGGGGTTTTTAACCTGGTGCCCTAAGGTCGTCTGACTTGGGAGTCACCAGCCCAACGTTCGTTACGGGGGTCATCTATGTCGCCTAATGAGGATAGCATTGCACTTAAGTTTGTTTGTTTAAAAAAAAAAACATGAGATCATTCAGTTAGGGGGAGTAAAAGTGTGACAATCGTACTATTTGATTTGGGTCCTCGTGGTATTGGATTTGATTGTCACTAGGTCGACATACACCTTTGTTTGGTTGTTTTCACGTGTCCTTTCTCACTAATTTAAGGTTTTGAGTCTCGCTTGCATGGACTACGTGGCACTCTTCACGGTGTTGGTCTGTATACACTTTACTCCATAGTAATTTGATCTCTGTGTGGACTTACGTTTTGTATATATGCTGATTATTGGGTTTGTGACTTTATGCTTATTGTTGGGCTCGATTGCATATTCGGTTACATACTTGTTTCGTTCCACATTTCAAAATTTTGAAATTCAGGGTTAATTTTGTAATTTTCTAAGAGTTCTGCCATTTTTTAAAAAAATTCAAAATTGTGGTGCTATTTTTGAAATTTGAGTTTTCGCTCAAGGCTCGCGTGCCGTTCGCTCGAGCGAAAATAACAGTGTTGTTTTCGCTCGAGTCTTGCTGTCGTCTCGCTCGAGCGACAGTGTGGGTATTTGAATTCTGATTCTTCATTTCGCGCATTATTTTTTCATTTTTCTCCCTATATTTACATACATTTCTTCTTTTGTGTTGCAATTTCTTCAAATATTCTTGGTAATTGATCGATTCGAAGCACTAACACCCGATTTCAACATCAAAATTCCATCTTGAACATCATTTGAGGTAGTTTTTCTTGTTTTTTCTTCGTTTTTTTTTTGTGTTTTTGCATTTTCTGCATGTTTGTTCGGTTTTGTGAGCATCATTGCTTAATTCTTATGGATTCTGTGCCTCTTGCATCTCTTTGATTCATGGATTGCCATTTCTCGCACTTTTATTCATAGTTTAGCTCGCATTGTGTGATTCTTTGTTGGTTATTTTAAGTGTGTTTCTTGTTTTTTCTTCCATGTTCGTCGACTTCGTTCTTGCATTCCGTAACTCCGATTTGCATGTGGTTTGTTTCATTTTGAAGAGCATGTTGCCTAGATTGTGGAGTTGTGCTTGGTTGCGTGGGTGCGTCTCGTGTGTGCTTGGGAATTTGTGCCGAAGTGACGCATGCCACGTGTTCGATGCAATGCCCTAGCTATTTTCTTGTTTCCTTAGGGTTGTTTGGGTATTTTTCTCATTCCATTTTTGCTTCGTTGTGGCTTTACGCATATTCTTAGTTGGGTTTCGAGTCGTGATGACTTTGCTCTTAGGGTCGATCGCGTTTTTCGATGTATCACTTTTGTGCCTCATTTGTGTACACGGTGTGTCATGACACGTTGCATCGTTTCATGTGCATTTTTCATGTGACTCATTTCTTGCCTCTTTACGTGTGCCAGATGGCCCGTAAGCGATCACGTCCCTCTTCCCAGCCGGCTAGTGGTTCGACCTCTTACAGTCGATCGAGGTTCATTTCTGCTACAGCCCAGGAGGTCTTCCTTCCCAGTTCTCCTTATGCCCCGTTCTCGTGGAGTTTGAGATAATTTTGTCTGACCTTCCCGTAGATATAGCTGCCATTTTAGTGTCTCGGGGTTAGGAGCCTTTGCTTGTTGGTCTATCACCTCCACCCCCTCTCCTAGTTCAGGAATTCTATGCGAATATCCACGTTATTGACGGGTCGTCCTTTAGGGTATTTTTGCGAGGTCATTCTTTTAGGGTTACACCTTCTGCCGTAGCTCAGGCCTTAGGTATACCAGAGATTACCCATCCTATGTACCCCTATATTTTACACAAACCTATGGCCCGTAGCCCATACTTCTTCCTTACCCATGGGACGGGCCCGCTTTCTCTATGCCCTCCTTCGCGGGGACTCGATTGACCTACCCAGCTTTGTTTTCCAGCAGATTCTAGCTTCGTTTCGTACTCCGGGGGGTCGGATCGAGTTACCTTATGCTTGCTTGATTCATAGAGTTGCTTTATTTTTGGGTGCTTCATTCCCCGAGGGTTCGACTCCTCGCATAGGACGTCCGATTGGACAGCAAACTATTCATCAGAGTCGTTCCCATATTCCGTCTTCCTCTTCTTCTACTCAGGCTACAGTGGCGGCTGCAGCTGTTGATGCTTTTGATTGTTCCGAGCCCCTCGATCCTATTTTTGATATACTTACTAGGGGTTCTCGGGTATTCCTTCCATCTCGTCCCACTCCTCCTTTGGCTATTCCGCTCAGCTCCTCCCGTCCTTCGACATCTACTTCTGTTCCTGGGGTGGCTACGTTGTCCGTTGACCCCATGGTGCCGCTTCTGGGTCAGATGTCTACACTGATCGAGCAGCAGGCTCGTATGATAGTTGAGATCACGCAGTTACGTGCTGCTTCGGAGCGTCAGTCAGCCGAGATGTCTACGTTTCGCCGTGCTCTTGCTGTCTGTCAGCGTCAGTTGCGCTGGATTTGAGATCATTTAGAGGAGAGCACGAGTGCTGAGAGTAGTTCTGATTCTTCCAGTGCTGGAGATGCTGCTTTTTAGTTCGTTTTGTTGCTTTAGCTTTTCTTTGGCCCTTTGTGACAAAAAGGGGGAGTAGATTGATTGAGTTGATATGGAGTAGATTGGATAGATATTGGAGCAGATAATTATTTTTTGATAACTGTGATATAAAGTTGATGTATATATATCATTTTATAACTAGATTAAGTTTTTGATGTTTTGGCAATTTTAATGTCTGTTTTTGGTGTTTTAGACATACATTATTATTGCTTCTTAATCTGGTTAATGATATATGATTTATATCTTGTCTATATTTACTGTTTCCATTTCACATGCTTTTTCACGTGGTATTTGAGTTTTGTTTTTCAGGAAATAGATTCAACAAGATATCGCTGATATGATAGAATAGATTGGTAGTTTGGAGTCAATTTGTTTTTTATCCTTGACTGTCAAATGTGTTTTTGTCACAGAATACCAAAGGGGGAGTTTGTTGGAAAATATGTAATTGGCAAATCTGTGACCAAGGACCAAATTGTCAAAATTGTAAAGCCAATGACCAAATTGTTAATGTCCAATAATTCAGGGACTAGAGTTGCAATTAACTAAAGTTTATAGGCTAGGTCTAGGGTTGTGTGGGATGCCTCGAAGATGCAAGCGGCGCTTTGATTTCGCTAGAGTCTCGCCCTGACCTCGCTCGAGCCACAATTGCAGAACCAACTTCGCTGGACTCACGCTGAGCTGTCGCTCGAGCGAAAGGTATGTCACTCGAGGCTCGCCAGTACCTCACTCGAGCGACCGTGTTACCTAGCCAATTCTAATTTTAAACACTCGCGAATGTTTGACGCTTCACATTACCATATATCAACCTCTATATATACCAAACGTCCTATTCGTGTTCATTAACCCGAAAATTCACATTGAAAACACTTTGAATATTCTTTCAATCCTTGGCAACCAAAAATCCAAATCATTCTCTCCAAGGATCAAAAGCCAAAGAAATCCTTCATTGTTCTCATACCAATCCTTGGCTTGTTGAGTAAAAACATCAAATCCATAAACACCAAAACACCTATCTTACAACTCCAATTAAACTTCCAGAAGATCATCAGTTTGAAGATCCGGGAAGGATTTGCTTGAAGAGCTGGAGTGCGTGGCGATTCACGGGAGGTAGAAATTATACAAGGCTGGGATTTAGCACGGATCTGCAAAATCCAGGAGGGTCTTGAGTTCATACAGCAAGGAGGTCAGAAAATTGAGAGCGTCAATGATGTCTGACGTGCTGTAAGTTGGTTTCTACAATAGTGAATCTCTACTGGCTTGTGCCCGGAGTTTTTACCCAGTTGGGTTTCTCCGTCAACATGTTTATTGTGTTTTTACCGCTTTAATTTATTTACTTGTCAATGGTAATCCAACATAGGTAGATAAAGCATGTGAATTAATCTGGACAAATTATAATTTGTGTGACTTGTTGCATGAATTATTCAAAAAGTTTTTAATTCCGCAAGAACACCTATTCACCCCCCCTCTAGGTGTTAGTTGGGTCGAACGATAGGTTTTTCATCATTTACATGGTATTTCATATAGCCAACCCATGTTCGAATCACCATGCAGATGTTTTTATAAAACATTTTATAAATTATTTTTTAGACTTAAAAACTCTTCAAATTCTTAGTTAAAGACCCAACTTAACAAATTTAATGATAATACAAGTCCCCCATTTAGTTTTTCATTAAAAAGAAATGTTACAAGTGGAAGTTCGCTTTTCACTACACCCATCTTCAAATCCTAATTTCCTCTTATTTTCTCTTAAAAAATATATTTTATGTCAATTTAAGCTAAGAGAATAACAAATGTGAGAAGAAGAAAGGCACATTTTGTTCTTTGATATCCAAGAAAATTCAAGATAGATAGAGGTACAAGTGCTTATTTCGTTTTCAAATTTGATTTTTCGATAAATGTTTGAATGAAATGGTACCTCTGGGTACGGTGCTTCGGCACTACAACAATTCGAATGATCATTCTCTGGCTCTACCTGTTATGATAATGCTAGAGTAATTGGATTTTGCCCAAAATTCATCTACGTGCGATGGTATGAATCTATAGTTTGAAATTTTTAATTTGACAACAAAATACACCAATGATATCTATTGAGTTTCAAACTCATGGGTTAATTCCTTTCCTACAGGTTGAATGGATTTTCCTTGGGGTGTGGATGATGGCAAAGGGATGATGTGACATGCCATGGAGAAGCCGGTGATTTAATATCTTTAGTTGATTATGAAATGTTTACATTTTCTTTAAATTAGATTTCTATGGATGTCATGTGTGGATCTATTTTACGAACATTCTTTGCGAATAAATTATATTTGAAAGTAGATATGTGTCATAGGAATAAATTTACAAATCACCGTTTACAAAAAATATGTTGGCGATTTAAAGTTTTGCCGTCTCTTTAAAAAAAATTCATATTCTGCCTTGTCTTTAAAAAATTCATAACTCCTTCATTACTTGGTATTTTTATATAAAACTAGTGACGTTGGATAGCCTCATAAGTTATCTATTGAATGAACTTGGAATCATGTCAATCCAATGTCGGTAGAATTTTATATGTTGCATAAAGTAAACTGCACTAGGTAGCGTAGCCGTTTTTCCAGCTTCTGCCTTGACTTCAAAACTTCATAACTCGACTGTTACTTGTAATTTCTATCCAGTTGGATTTGATAGTCTCATGGATTAGCTCATAATAAATTTGAAATCATGTCGTTTTGAGGTCTGTGGAATTTTATATGTCATTTTAAGTGAACTGCACCAGTTTACATTTCAATCGGTTCGCGGTGAGTTTTGAAAAAATATTTTAATACCTCGTATGACGCCAATGGAATCTAATTTTTGACTATGTCATATTATAAGGAGTTTCTTACTCTATATTAAAATTTGATGTAGTTTGGAGATCGATAGCTATACAAACAAATTTATTTTCATAATTACCGTTTGAGATAAAAACAGAAATATCAATATTACTTTTAAAGTTTTACAAAATTTCCCGTCAATAGTAGTTACATGCATATACGGTATGATGCATACACGGTATGATACAAATGCGGTATGCTGAAAATACGGTATGATACAAATGCAGTATGCTAAAAATATGGTATGTTGCATATACGGTAAGCGTTTATCCAACATGTGAAGTGCATATACAGTATGAATGAATTCGATTTTTTTTTTTTGAAATTGTTTTCTTTTAGTATTAAATTATTAAAAAAATTATACCTTCCGTTAAAAACAAGTTAAACAAATTTAAGGTTAAAGTACAATTAATCTAGTGACGTTTCGATCTATGTGGGTCGGGACGTTACAGTGTGGTATCAGAGCACAAGTTTAGTCGATTTTGTAGACTCGTCGTTTTTTAAGTAATAATATTTTAAGTACAAATAGAAAATTTGAAGATGAGAAAAATGAAATATTTAAGGCACTCATGGTACCTCGCATCCATGAGTCGACCTCATCCTACGACCCAGGTATGTTTAGCTAAGCAAAATTAAAATCTTTCTTATGCAACATGTTATGATTCTATAGTTACGTTTTCCATGTTTCACTACATTTTATATTTTTATTTATGTATACCTTCTATGTAAAGATAAATGTAGTTTGAAAAAAAAATGAGTTATTCAAAAGACATTTATTGGGCTAGAGCTTAAATTTATGGGTCGCAAATGGCAAAGGAAAGTAAAAAATTCAAGGGAAAGGAACCATATTAGTCAATAGGAGATAGATATCCGAACTTACCTAGATGTGTTAGACATTGACAATCACATACAAAACATGTACCAACATTGGCTAAACGTAAAGAATGAGGATTAGTGACTGACAAGCAATAGGTCATTTACTAGAAACTCTTTCATCTTGTGAGAAACAAATCATGAAAATTATATAAGAAAATAAGCAATCTCAAAATTTTAGAATGTGAACCTAATGAACTTGACTTTGAAGTTTTCGCAATGCATGTATCCGTAATTGGGAGACTAAGATCGATGATGTTATCTCCCACATGGAACCCAAATAGGTAGTGATATCAAATGATGAAGTCGTACTATCAATTGTGACCAAAACTAGCGAAAAGAAGAGGAAAACCCAGAGGAGGACTTAGAAGAAGACTACGAGTGAATGAGTAGAGATTACTCGTTTATTAAAAAATTAATTATTAAATTTTTCGAAGGCATAAACCCTTACCTTCGATGGAGCATCTGGTCCACTATTTGTTGAGGAATAACTTTATAAGTTAGAACAAAGTTCTCGACTCACAGACTACATTGATGCCCAAATGGTCCAGTGTGCGAAGTTTATGTTTATCCCCGATGCAAGTCACTGGTGGGATTCGATGTTTCGAACTAAGACCCCTGAGCAACAATTGACGTTAACGTGGAGAACAATTCAATTAGGAGGTAATGGACAAGTACTTCCCTCAGTTTATAATAGACTCCAAGGAGAGCGAATTCCTTCAATTCAAGTAGGGTAATATGTCTTAAATTGATTACGAACGAAAGTTTGACCAACTCTCAAGGTATACTCCACACCTAGTTGACACGGAAATTAAGAAGACTCTAAGGTTCGAGCAAGGGTTAAACCCATACCTAAACATGATTCTTATGTCACATCATTTCACATCTACTATTACTTGTAATAAGTCGAGAGTACACTAGAAGCATCCCATCAAGCAGAACATTGAACATGGATCAATTTGCTAGGTCGGTGAATCTTGAAATTAAGGAAAAAACATTAGAAGTTGATTTGTATGTGGTAGAGATGGAAGACTTTGATGTGGTTTTGGACAAGGATTGATTATAATATAAGTATGCAACCATTCATTGTAGAGAAAGGGAGTTATCTTTTCAAAAATATGGAGAAAAACTATTTTCTTTCTTTAGAATAAAGACCAAACCGCATCTCTAACTGGTATGAACTTTACAAGCCTAGAAAATTTAAAAATAAAAAATAAAATCTCAAGGGTATCTAGTTAACATCCTAGGAGGAAAATAGACAACGATAAAGATTGAGGATGTGCCAGTAGTACAAAAAATTTATAGATGTATTTTCAGAAGATCTGATCTACCTAGTATTCCACCAGGTAGACAAGTGGAATTCACAATAAATCGGATTCTCGGAGCGGCACCAGTATTTAAAGCTCCATATGGAATGACTCTAAGGGAACTTCAGGAGTTGAAAATTTAGCTACAAGAATTGTTAGACAATGGCTTTATTCGACCAAGTGTATCCCCATGAGGAGCACCAATATTGTTCGTAAAGAAGAAAGATGAAAATATGAGGATGTGTATCAACTAAAGGGAGTTGAACCATTTGACCACCAAAAATAGGTATCCTCTCCCGAGAATTGAGGATTTGTTGATCAATTGAAAGGGGCCAAGGTATTTTTCTAAGATCGATATACGATATGGATATCATCAATTGAAGGTTAAGGTATGCGATATGCCTAAGACAATTTCCAGAATTCGTTACGGACATTACAAGTTCGCAGTTATACTGCTCGGGTTGACAAAAACTCTGGCATGTTCATGGATCTAACGAATCGTGTATTTCATCAGTATTTAGATCAATTTGTCATTGTCTTCATTGATGACATTTTAATATATTCCCAGAGTAAATATCAACATGAGGAATATCTTATAATATCTCTAGAAATATTGCACAAGGAAAAGTTATA
The DNA here is from genome assembly GCF_002742605.1 of Olea europaea var. sylvestris. NCBI lineage: Eukaryota > Viridiplantae > Streptophyta > Magnoliopsida > Lamiales > Oleaceae > Olea > Olea europaea. The sequence continues at coordinate 13,948,870 of NC_036251.1, forward strand.
TGGCAAATTTAAAAAGTGTGAATTTTAGCTTAAGCGAGTTGGATTCTTCAGTCATGTAGTTACTACCCAAGGAATTGAAGTAGATCCGATAAATGTGGAAGCAGTAACTAATTGGAAGATACCAAATAATGCTGGTGAAGTTTGAAGTTTTCTGGGATTAGCTGGGTACTATCTGAGATTTATAGAAGGATTCTCCAAAATAGCTAGACCAATGACACAATTGACAAGGAAAGGAGTAAAGTTTCAAAGGATAGATAAGTGTGAGCAAAGTTTTCAAGAGCTAAAGCAACGATTAGTTACAGCACCCTTGTTAACCATACCTGAAGGCTTAGAAGGGTTTATTATATATAATGATGCATCCAAATAAGGTTTGGGATGTGTACTGATGCAACATGGAAAAGTTATTGCCTATGCATCAGAGCAATTAAAGCAACATGAGCAGAACTACCCAATGCATGATCTAGAACTTGCAGCGGTAGTTCATGCATTAAAGATACAGTGCCATTACCTATATAGAAGAAAGTGCGACATTTACGCGGATCATAAGAGTCTCAAATATTTATTTACACAGAAGGAATTGAATATGAGATAGAGACGATTGTTGGAGCTAGTAAATGATTATGATTGCACTATTCATTAACATCCTGGTAAGGTTAATGTTGTTGCTGATGCTCTACGTAGAAAGTTGATAGGACAGTTGACATCATTACCTACTATTCCGATGGAGTTGATCAAATACATGGAAAATTTGCGAATCGAAGTGATTACCACACCAGAACAAGTCGCTGCTCATTTACCAACTTTGATGGTTTGACCCACTCTTAGAGATTGGATCATAGAAGCACAGGGTAAAGATCCATTTTTGCAAAAGATCAAGAATAAGTTTGGTACTGATAAGAGAAAGGATTTCAAAATAGCTTCTGATCAGGCACTAATATTTAAGAAAAAAATTTGTGTACCTAAGGATGAAGTTTTGAGGAAGGAGATATTGGAGGAAGCTCATTCTACCCCATACACCGCACATCCTGGTGGTATGAAAATGTATCGAGATCTTTTAGATACATTACGGTGGAAAAACATAAAAGGAAGTATAGGCTCTTTTGTGGTAAAATGCATAGTGTGCCAACAAGTTAAAGCAGAATATCAAAGACCAGTAGGGTTATTAAATCCATTGGACATACCTGAATGGAAGTGGGAGAATATCGCAATGGACTTTGTGGTAGGATTTTCAAAGTCAGCAAGAGGACACAATGCTATATGGGTAATAGTGGATCGTCTAACAAAGTTCACTCATTTTTTTCTATAAAAAAATGACATTCAGTCTAGATCAACTAGCACAATTGTACATTAGAGAGATTGTAAGATTGCATGGTGCCCTTGTATCTATCTTGTTCGATAGAGATTGAAGATTTATGTCAAAGTTTTGGAAGAGCTTATAAGGAGCTATAGGAACGAAATTGAATTTCAGTACGATATATCACCCTCAATTTGATGATCAATCTGAAAGGATCATTCAAACTTTAGAAGATATTCTAAGGGCCTGTGTTCTGAATCTAGGAGGTAGTTAGGAATCGTATCTACCTTTAGTAGAATTTGCATATAATAATAGTTTCCAAGTAACTATTGGAATGGCACCGTATGAAGCTCTCTATGATAGAAGATACAGATCATCTATTCATTGGGATGAAGTTGGAAAAAAGAGAGTTTTGGGACTAGAGATCATTGAAAAGACAGTTGAAACTGTTGACAAGATCCATATGATGATAAAGGCAAGCAAGATACACAAAAGAGCTATGCAGATACCAGAAGAAAAGACTTGGAATTTGAAGATGGAGAGAAAGTTTTACCAATAAAGGGTGTACTTAGGTTTGGCAAGAAAGGTAAACTACAACCTCGTTACATCAGACCTTTTGAAGTACTTGAAAGGGTCGAAAATGTGGCTTATCGATTAACTTTGCTGCCTGAACTATCAGCTGTTCACAACATATTTCATATATCGATGATCAGGAAGTATGTGCATAGTCCTAATCACGTGGTCAATTATCAACCCTGGAAGTACAGAAAGATTTATCTTATGAGGAACTACCGATTAAAATACTAAATCGAAAGGTATATAAATTACGGAACAAGAAGATTCAACTGGTCAAAGTGCAATGGAATAATCATGGAGTAGAAGAATCTACTTGGAAAAGAGAAGAAGAAGTCAAAGACAAATATCCGACACTCTTTGCAAATCCATAAGGTAAATTTCAAGGATGAAATTTTATTTAGGGGCGTTTGTTTCTCATTTTTGTAAGAATGGGAATGAAAAATATAGCCGTTATGGACCCCACAAAAGAGATAGAAATTCAAATTTGGTGGCTTGATGCGATGGATAACAATCATATTTTTTATTTTAATGGGGAAAGAATGGGAACCAAACAGGGGCTTAAGGTGTAAGGGATATAGAATCCCAAAAAACAAAATGAAATTAGGCTATTATTTATAATGATCTAGCACCAGGAACCTAGTTCATTCAAGAAATGAGATATGGAAGCTCAACCCATTTAAGATTTTGAAAGCCCAAGCCAAAAGTTAATTAAAAGTCCAACAATTTAAGAGATTGAGTTTAAGTAAATTTGATTACAAAGATTTAATAAGTAATTGGGTTGCCGCAATGGTCATTTACATGGTATTTCATATAGACAACCCAGATTCGAATCACCGTGTAGATGTTTTTATAAAACTTTATAAATTATTTTTTTAGGCTTAAAAACTCTTCAAATTCTTAGTTAAAAACTCAATTTAACAAATTTAATGATAACACAACTCC
>NC_036251.1:13951797-14026576 GCF_002742605.1 Olea europaea var. sylvestris
AAAAAACCACCCCACCCCCCCCCCCCCCCCCAAATTTAGTTTTCATTAAAAAGAAAGGATACAAAAAGCGGAAGGTCACTTTTTCACTACACACCTCTTCAAATTTGAATTTTCTCTTATTTTCTCTCAAAAAAAGTATATTTTATGTCAATTTAAGATAAGAGAATAACAAGGGTGAGAAGAAGAAATGCTTTCTACACATTTTGTTTTTTGATATCCAAAAAAATTCAAGGTAGATAGAGGTGCAAGTGTTTATTTCCTTTTCAAATTTGATTTTTCGATAAATGTTTGAATGAAACGGTACCTCCGGGTATGATGCTTTAGCACTACAATAGTTTGAATATGATCTACATTTCATTCAGTTAAGTTGATAATGAAATTCTTGGTCAAGGTGTACTTATAAGTCGAAAAGGAGTTTTCGACTTGTGTTGACTTAATAATGGAATGAAAGATATGATCGATAATTGAAATTGACACTTATCCATATCTCGTAATTGATTGGATTATGTTGACGAATGGATAATAATTTCACAGTAAACGAACAAGTTTGATTTCGTCATACCACATCACACTTTCCGTCACATATATTGCCCTAACACATTGCTAGATATCAATCTGAGATAGCGAATGTGAATTGGTGGTAAATTAAAAGGGGTGTTTTAATTTATTAATTTTGATTAGATCAAAATAATAATTTACGTCGTTAGTAATTGAAATTGACACTTAGCCATATCTCGTAATTGATTGGATTATGTTGACGAATGGATAATAATTTCACGGTAAACGAACAAGTTTGGTTTCGTCATACCACATGACACTTTTCGTCACATGTATTACCCTAACACATTGCTCGATATCAATCTGAGACAGCAAATGTGAATTGGTGGTAAATTAAAAGGGGTGTTTTAATTTATTAACTTTAATTAGATCAAAATAATAATTTACGTCGTTAGTAATTGAAATTGACACTTATCCGTATCTCGTAATTGATTGGATTATGTTGACGAATGGATAATAATTTCACGGTAAATGAACAAGTTTGGTTTCGTCGTACCACATGACACTTCCTGTCACATGTATTGCCCTAACACATTGCTAGATATCAATCTGAGACGGCGAATGTGAATTGGTGGTAAATTAAAAGAAGTGTTTTAATTTATTAATTTTGATTAGATCAAAATAATAATTTACGTCGTTAGTTATCATGATTGAGAACCTAATGGGTTACACACAAAACGAGAACTAGAAGAATGAGATTTTTCCAATTAATTAATTAAAAAGTATTGGATAATTAATTAATTGGATTGCTTATTAATAGGCCCTAATTAATTAATTCATGAACTGAATTTAATTAAATATTGGACCGAATTAGAAAGACGGGCCAAGCCCGTTTGGTCTTATATAAACATGCTGCTAGGGTTTGAAAATAGTAGATATTTTCACTATTCTTGCTAGTACAAGAAAGTAAAACACCGAGATCAAGATTGTTGAAACAAAGAAATTTGAAAAATTAAACAAATATATAATTTCTATCACAATTTGTATCTAAACATAAAACAAATCCTTGGTGGGAATTGAAATTTATTTTATTTTTCACTGTGCATGATTAAGTAAATTCTCAAGATTAGACATGTACCAATGTCCTTCTTAATAAGCATCGCGAAGAAGGCAACAGATGCAGAAAATTAGAGCTGATTATTCATATGATCTACGACTTTCATTCAAGCATTCTACTGAAACACCTCGGTCATGTCTTCAAAATGTTGAATAGATGCATTTTTTTTCTTGTACGATGTCATTGACTTAATTAACTAAGAACGTCATAATTTTCTTTGCAAGTCGACAAAAGATAAAACACACCTTTCCCATGATATAATTTTTAGAAATGTGGCTTGACATTTCGTTGAGCATGATTCACCTTTTTAATGTTATTGACATTGGCATACTAGACAAGGCACTTTGAGGAAAAACATTGCTATTATGCTTCTCAATATTGAAATAAATGTTGGCATGGAGAGGCATCAAATAATATTTCTAGTTTCCATTAAAAAAAAGAGAGAAAATTTACTCAAACACAAGCAATTCCGCAATTCGTTGAGTATTAGGAGTAGTAAAACACTTTGTAATTTCAACTTCCAGTTATCCCTTCAATTGTTTTGAAACAATTGTGGCAGCCAAGGTAGAAAAAATTGAATCCAAAAGATGTTATATACTAGACTGAACGAAAATAAATTCCTAAACATAGTTACATGTCATGAAAACAAATTTCAGACCCGATCAAATTCAACTGGCAACTTGTAACGTCTCGAATTTAACATTCTTAAGGTGGTTGTTGTAGCCCATTTAAGAAACAACCTATAGAGGCTCGCCCATTTAAGGTAATGAAAGCATAAGCCATAAATTATTTAAAAATCCGAAGATTTAAAATATTAAGTTTAAATAAATTTGATTACAAAAATTTAATGAAAAAATGGGTTCTCACAATGGTCATTGGTATGGTATTTCACATACGCAACCAATGTTCGAATCACCAGCAAATGCTCATATAAAATATTTTTATAAAAACTTTTTGTAGTTAAAAAACTCATCATTTTGCACATTAAGAAAAATTATATTAAGTTAATTGGATGCAATAACTGTTTTATTAGTGGATATGTATAGAAATAGATTACAAATCATATGAATAATTCATTTTCCTCTATTGTTCATTACATAATGTTTTATAAAAAAATTTACAAGAATTAATTTTTATGGACTTAAAACTCTTAAAATTCATACTTAAAGACTCAATATAATAAAATTAATGATGATATAATCACCCTTCATTGATTCATGAGGTACGGGAATTACCTTGAGTATTAGCCCTGACAGTGCTGTAAGCCCCTATAAATTCTCATCACTGTTCTTCCAGCATTGTTGGGATATTATATAGGATGATACATACAAGGAAGTCATTGATTCTTTGAATGTGGTCACCTTCCTTATGGTTTTACTGCTATCTCTATTATCTTTCTTCTGAAGAGGAAGAATACATGTAGATGGATGGATTTCAGACCTATTAACCTATATATGGTATTCAATAAGCTTATTACCAAGCTTTTGAACACTAGATTGAGTTCATTGCTATCGGACAATATTTCTTCTCAATAGAGTGGTTTTATCTCTGGTCGCCTTATTGGGGGATAATGTGTTATTGACTCGGGCGATTCTTTACACTTTGGATAATAAAGTTCAAGGAGGGAATACTATGTTAAAGTTTAACATGGATAAGGTATAGGATTACATGGATTGGGGATTTGTATATGTTATACTTGAGGTATTTAGATTTGATCAATTATGGATTAATATGATCAGGCGGACATATTGGAGTTTTAGCTCCCAGTGCTCTGAATGGTCATCCTATGATTTTTCTCATCATCACGCGGTCTCAAATAGGGTGACCTTACTCACCTACCTTGTTCATTATCACAGCAGACTATTCTCATGCCTGTTCAATCAAAAGGTTTCAGGCCTATCCAAGTATACATTATCGACATGAAGGTAGCACTCTTATCTCAAACCTTTCATTTGCTAAAGATATGATCATATTTTCTAATGGCCAAAAACAGTCTATCACAAGGATCCTTGACTGTTTGGAGCATTATGAGAGGGTCTCCAGCCAGTTGGTGAATAGAGACAATGGCAGTCTTATGCTACCTACTCGAACACCAGATTTTAAGATCAAGAGACTTGTGTTTATAATTGGGTTTATGCATTAGTAACAGCCATTCACTTTGAATGTTCCTTGATTTAGTGAGACTAAAAGGAGCTTTCTCTGTGATGACCTCATTAAGAAAGTTAAGAGCAAGATTCCAAGCTGGGCTTCTCGATTACTTTCCTATGGAGGACAGATTATTTTGTTGAAGTTTATTATACTCCATACTACTTTATCTTCCTCAGATTATGCAATCTCCCAAGGCTCTACTGAAGAAATTGGAGAGCATCTTTTTATGGTTCCTATGGGTTTCTAAAGATCAAGCATGTCACTTACAATAGAGGAGATGGAAGGAGATTTGCATTCCAACGGATGAGGGTAGACTAGGCTTTAGGAGATTAGAGAACATGGTTAACACTTTTTCCATGAAGTTTTGGTGATTGTTTTGTTTTCATTGTTTCGATTTCAGAGATCTTTTTAGGCTCACTTCTTACTAGGAAAATATTGTTTGGGGACACATCTATTACTAGTAGTAGTTCCCCGTTCAGCCTCTCCTACTTGGAAAGGGCTGAAGTTAGTTAGGTTATGAGTGGAGCCACACATTGTGTGGCATCTTGAAGTTGGCCAGATATTCTTCTAGTATGATTGTTGGATGGGAGATACTACTTTCGCGTCCTTATTTCCATACAATTAACACTCATCTGCGAAGGTACATGACATCTTTAATGGCACTGTGTAGGTCTTTAGATGATTATTACAGGCTCTTCACCTCATATGGTGGAGCATATCGGGGTTATTCTATTATGTGTAAAGCTCCAGATCGTGCTTTTTGTAAGGACACATTAGATGGTAGCTATGCTACGAATTTAGCATGGTAGCTAGTCCGGTCGAGTAGATAGCCTCAGGTCTCATTTGATTACTATTGAGCTCCATTCTTTCTATCATAATCTCATTTTTCTACTGGAGACTATGGCAGGATCTGATTCCAGTAAATGTTTTCATACAAAGGTGCATTGGATGTTATTTGGCCTCTCGATGTCATTATTTTTTTTTTTTTTTTGAGATTGAGACCATCAATCACTTTTTTAGGCAACAATTCTGACCATGTATAGCATTATTTCGAGGACACGTCTTAGATGCCTATGACTTTAGGAGAGAGCATTAGATAGAGATTCTAGAGATAGGGCTGTTCTAGACTATATGTATAGGGCAGACATATTCACATTATCATTGCTCTAATGATATTCTGGTTTATATGGATTAAGAAGAATAGCGGGAAGCACAGAGAGAACTACATGGTGTCCAAAATATCATTTGGAAAGTCGACTGTATGATCTCATTTTTACATTGGAGCATTATTGCACTGGTGAGGGGACTTGAGACTTTCACCCCTCTTCGGTATTTCTATAACTCTCCATCCTCCATCACCACCTATTTTGGTTTTGTAGCGCACTCCATCAATGAGATCTCATAAGATCAATACGGACAGATGTGTCAAGGATAGAACTATGAGTAGTGGGCCATCATTAGGGACCATACAAGGCACTACATCAAGGCTTTTTCAATATCATATGGCCCATATATGATTTGGAGGTTGACCTTAGAGTTATATTGGACAGGATTCTATTGACCAAAGGACCTCTATTTCAAATATTTGGGTTGAAGCAGATTTGACTGTGGCTATTCACTACATCACCAAGGGTGGAAGACCATAAACGATTCAAAGCATTCTTAGAAAAACTAGAATCCTATCTCCTTCGACAGAGGCACGATTTTCCACATATATCAAGAGGAAAACCAATTGTAGATTTGCTTGCTTGAGAAGATTGGGATCAGCGCGATTAGTATGAATATGTATCGCTTGACCTACCTTGATATGATCCGGGTTAGGCCAAAGTCAGCCGTATAGTATACTTCGGGACCAAAGTTTCAATTTTCTAGCGAGAATCCTATTTTGACTCGGTTTATTATTTTTGGCAAGTTTATTATTTTGGGACTCTTAAATCCCATTTTGACTCAATTTTTTTTATTTTTGGCAAGTTTATTATTTTAGGACTCTTCAATCAGGTTTTTTTTTTCATATTTCTAGACTTTAGTATAAATAGGAAATTTATTTCATTATTGTAATCAAAGACTTTGATATTATAAGAATTAATTCGAGAGGCTTTTTCGCTTCCAATATTTGTTCTAGTGTGGAACAACCGAACTTATCAAGATTTCGCAATTTTGTAGAGTTCAAAACTCGGGTAAGATTCAATTAATTTTGTAATCAAAAAGTCCTTCGTGTTTTTTTTTACCTTGGGGTTGTTTGATTCATTAATTGGTTGGGTTAAATCCAAATCCGGATTAAATTTATAAGTTTCGTGATAAAATGGTCAATAGTTTAATATACTATTGGTTGTTTGGTCCGCGAAATTGAGAATTGAGTCCTAAACTTTGATTTTTGGCTTTCTTGGGGTTTGTGTCATTTTTTTGTGGGTTTAATAGCAATCTAACTATCCGGATTCGCATCAATGATTTGATCCGGGTTAGACCAAGGTCGGCCGCATAGTATACTTCGAGACCAAAGTTGCAATTTTCTCGCGAGAATCCTAATTTGACTCAATTTCTTATTTTTGGCAAGTTTATTATTTTAGAACTCTTAAATCCTATTTTGATATTTTGATTCAATTTCTTATTTTTGGCAAGTTTATTATTTTAGGACTTTAAATTAGTATTTTTTTTTTGTTTTTAGACTTTAGTATAAATAGGAAATTTATTTCATTATTGTATTCGGAGACTTTGATATTTTGAGAATTAATTTATTTTGAGAATTAATTCGAGAGGCTTTTTCGCTTCCAATATTTGTTCTTGTGTGAAACTACCGAACTTATCAAGATTTCGCGATCTTGTAGCATTCAAAACTCGGGTAAGATTCAGTTAATTGTGTAATCAAAGGGTCCTCATGTCTTTGTTACCTTGGGGTTTTTGATTCATTAATTGTTTGAATCAAATCCAAATTCAGATTAAATTTATAAGTTTCGTAATCAAAAGGTTAATAGTTTAATATACTATTGGCAGGTTGGTCGCAAATTTGTGAATTGAATCCTAAACTTTGATTTTTGACTTGCTTGGGGTTTGTGTCATTTTTTTGTAGGTTTAATAGCGATCTAGTTATCTGGGTTCACATCATGAGATATCAGAGCTTAGGCACCAGTTAAAGTTATTTCCCTTCGTTTTTTTATTATTTTTTTGTTTTTTTTTTGTTTTTTTTTTTGTTTTTTGTTTTTTGTAGTCTTTGTTGGAGTTTTTCTTCATTGTTCTTTGTGTTTTCCATTAAGTTTAAGTCCTAGATCTAAAAGTTTTTAGTAGTCTAATTGTTTTGTGTTTTTGAAAAAAAAATTACTTTTACTGTTCATCCGTACCGTACTATTCATTAATAAAAAAAATTTGAGTCCCTCCAAAAATTCTATTTAATACTTTAGTCCTTTTTTCTTCCTACTCTTCAATCTGCACAATTCAATTGGAATTCCACCAGAATCATTCAGGTTGAGTTCGAAATTTGTTCTTTGGACATTGATTGGAAGCTTGAGTGGTAAAAGGCTGAGTGGTGAGTTCAATTGAGGGTAAAAGCCTAATATTGAGTGAGTCCTGAGTGAACTTTGGTGAGGCAGAAAATTATGAGCAATGTCTAACTGGGAAGGATCAAATTCTAGCCGAAACGGTAATCAAATCAACATGCAGGATGACTTGGTGCAACGGTTTGAGTGGATGTTGATAAATATGGAAAATAGATTGGACAGGCTTGACACGATGGTTACAAACCTTAGCCGGGGTCAACGGGCAGACATACCACACGATAGGAGGTCAGCTAGATGAGAGCCTAGGGTGGATATGGAAAATGAGTATGTGTATGGCAGTGAATGAGATGATGATGAATTTGAAGAAGTAGAGATGGGACAGATGAGGAATAGAGGTGGTAGGTTTGAACGAAGGGGTAGAAACTATGGAGGAGACGATGGTGATAGAGGTAGAGGTAGCATTAAAATGTCAATTCCGATATTTCGGGGTAGGAGTGACCCAGAGACATTTCTTAAGTGGAAGAAAAAGGTGGAGTTGATATTTGAGTGCCGTAACTACTCGAAAGAGAAGAAAGTGAAGTTTGCAGTCTTGGAGTTCACTGATTACGCCATCACTTGGTGGGATCAGGTGGTCACTTCATGGCGAAGGAATAGGGAGAGGTTGATAACTACTTGAGATGAGTTGAAAGCGGTGATAAGAAAACGGTTTGTGCCTGGCCACTATTATAGGGAGCTTTATCAAAGGTTGCAGGGGCTGTACCAATGGTCGAGGAGTGTGGAGGATTACCATAAAGAGATGGAAATTCTAATGATTCGAGCTAATGTGGAGGAGGATCGGGAAGCCACCATGGCACGATTCCTGAATGGGTTAAACAGGGACATCGCCAATGTTGTTGAATTGCAGCATTACGTGGAACTAGAGGATATGTTGCATGTAGCAATGAAGGTTGGGAGGCAGTTGAAGAGAAAAGGGAGAGCTAGGAATCAACAGGGGTTAATTCATCTTGGAGGTCTAGTTGGGATGAAGAGAAGGTTGATGGAGCTACTGTCAACAATAAAATTGAACCACCTAGGGGAAACGATAACAATGTTGGCAAGGTTGCACCAAAGGCAGAACCATAGCAACCTAGGAATTGGGACATCAAGTGCTTCAAGTGCTTGGGATAGGACACAATGCTTCTCAGTGTCCAAACAAACGAGAGTGACAGTGATGAAGATGGAATGCCCAAGTTAGAAGATGTTGGTGATGATGACGAGGTGGAGTATCCGGTTGAAGGGGACGCATTGGTGGTGATGCGTGCACGCAGTCTGCAAATCAAGGTGGATGAAGAGGACCAACAGCAGGAGAATATTTTCCACACACGATACCACGTGGAAAATAAGGTATGTAATTTAATAATTGAAGGAGGTTGTTGCACAAATTTAACTAGTACCACATTAATCGGTTTAAGAACAATTAAACACCAAAAACCATATAGATTACAGTCGTTGGATGATCATGGAAAGGTTAAGGTAAACAAGAGGGTGTTGTTGAATTTGTCAATTGGGAGGTATAAGGATGAAGTGTTGGATGATGTTGTGCCTATGGATGTGGGACATATATTATTAGGTAGGTTTTGGCAATACGATAGGAAGGTGAAGCATGACGAATTTAGAAACAGGTACAGTTTTGACATGGATGGGAAAATAATTACACTTGTCCCTTTGACACCATAACAAATGTATGATGATTAGTTGAAATTGAAAGGCGATGAGGGAAAAATGAAAGAAACACGAAAGTAAAGCTTATATACAAAAAAGAGTGGGATTGGTGGTGGAAGTGAGTTGGTGAAGGCTAACATATGCCTCCCCAATTTGTATAATTCTATGGTGCAGGAACATAAAAATTATTACGTGAGGAAGTGTCACTTCTGTATCCCATTGAGCTGCAACAATTGGAGCAATTATGGAGCATCGACGAAGGGTCAATCAACCATGGTATTGCGGGATATGACAATTTCAAGCGAGGGCTGGATAGTGGTCAAGCAGATGGAAGGAGCATAGTCTATGAACCAGGTCCAGATTCAAGGCCGAATCTTTTCAAAGAGAGAGAGGATGATATGATCCGGGCTACGCCAAAGTCAGCCACATAGAATATTTCAGGACCAAAGTTGCAATTTTCTCACTAGAATCTTATTTTGACTCAATTTCTTATTTTTGGCAAGTTTATTATTTTAGGACTCCTAATTAAGGTTTTTTTTTTCCATATTTCTAGACTTTAGTATAAATTGGAAATTTATTTCATTATTGTATTCAAAGACTTTGATATTTTGAGAATTAATTCGGAAAGCTGTTTCGCTTCCAATATTTGTTCTTGTGTGGAACAACCGAAGTTATCAAGATTTCGCGATCTTGTGGCATTCAAAACTCGGGTAAGATTCAGTTAATTGTATAATCAAAAGATCTTTCGTGTCTTTGTTACCTTGGGGTTGTTTGATTCATTAATTGGTTGGGTTAATCCAAATTCTAATTAAATTTATAAGTTTCGTGATCAAAAGGTCAATAGTTTAATATATTATTGGTTGTTTGGTCCGCAAATTTGTGAATTGAGTCCTAAACTTTAATTTTTGCCTTTCTTGGGGTCTGTGTTATTTTTTGTGAGTTTAATAGCGATCTAGCTATCCGGATTCACATTATACATTGAATGATTAGGGCACCTATGCAGATTGACAGACATAGACTGTACAGCTTTAGAGGTAGATAGACTAGATCTTATTTGCATTTACTTTCTTTGTACAAGAAGTAGTACTTCTCCATTTATTGATTTCTTTTTATTTTTTGACATTTATTGCTATATTGCACTGAGGAGGTTAGGTTTATGCCCAACTCCTTTCATGTATAATAGTCTTTTTTTATATATATGGTTGGGAAACCCTTAACCCCCATCAAACTTCCTTGGTGGAGCTCAAAAACTCACTAGGGATGTGTGATTATGTTTGGTAAAAAAACCAAGAAAAATGGCATATATGTTTTTCTCACCATAATTATCCATTTTTTGTAGCATAGTAAGCAAGGAAAACAACCTTTAGGGATCTAATACCAAAGAAAAACTTTACAAAATTCTTCAACATAAATTCGGTTCAAGACACTTACTTGAAATAAGAAGAATTTCAGTATCTTTTTATGGTTGAATCACCTTGCTTTACAAGTTCTAAATTCCACATTTTCTTGCACTCCAATGGTTATAATCTCAATCACAATGGATGGAGATTATTGTTCACAACCTAAATGTCTAATTTTGTGAGCATTCGTACCAGACACTAAGCATTTTTCAATTTATGTGTGATTTTCCATATGAATTTCACATTTTTTTTTTTACTGCCATCTTTCTTCTCTCCTGTCATTGGGAGTTGAGAAAAGTTGAATACAGGTTGGGGAAAGTTGTGAGTTTGAACTCCATTCAAATCGTTCCCTCCAACACATTTTAAAATCTTGCGGGTCAAATCTATCCATATGGACGACCTACGATCCAATTTTTCAAACACATATGAATACATTGTCAGTAAGAAAGGCAACTGAATAGACCTTACAGATATTACTGAAGATTCTGACAAATACAATTAATAGCCATGGATTGGCCATTATGTATATCAAGTAACAATTGAAGTAGAACATTCAAGACTAAACAACACATCAAGATATAAAAATTGACCTTGTTGTCTGGCTGGATACTATTAAAAAATTTCCATTTGGTTTATATCTTGTTAAGAGATTGTTAAACGCTCACAATAGTAATATTAAACTTACCTTTCTCTTGACCTGTAAATGACCTTTCCAACTCTAGAATTTTATTATTCTTGCTCGTACCAGTGTTTCTTTTCTTCTCAGCATTGCTAATCCCAGTGCAACATAAATTTAAAAGCTCTTCATTATCTGTGGAAGATGCTAATCTTATGTAGAGCTCTCATTTCGTAAGTTTGCATTTGGATTTAGCCTTTAGGCTTCTTCTACAATATGTATCTAACAATGAAGATCTCTTCTTGTTAGCCATTTCGTTCTGTAAAATACCGAAACAAACTATTGTTTGGTCAAAAAAGGAGTATTCAGTTCTTTAGGATAGAAAATACAGTTGACAATGGAAGGGCAACTCATTCTCTACAATTTTTAAGGCGCGAAAATATGGAGGGCTCAAACTAATAATGGTAAATCCACGTTTACGATCATGCTAAATTCAAGGAACTTTCTGTTAATAGATAGAAGCTGTAATTACATATAAGAGAGCTTCAAAAATCGTACTGATACACTCTTGCATGGCCATAGCCTAATCATGGAAGAAAATCATTATTCTTAAAAATATGAGACATATTATATGAAAGGCTTAATTTCTTTGGCCATTCTAGCAATCAGTGCTTCATTCTAAGTTTCGTGATTTGAGGTCTTACAGCCAAAATAGATACCCTGCCAAGAGTGCTAATGTTCAAGGCCGATTCTCCAGTCCTAATTTCGACTCAATAGAAGACCCGTCTACGCAGAGCTTCCATGGTTCCATTGTTCCCATGGATTTTTCATCCGGGTGTGTATGAAATTCTGCTATGAAATCATCCGGGGCTTGTCCTTTGATAGACTTTCTAGGTTACGATTTGATGTCAAAATGTCCCAGCTCAACTATCCACTCACCATTCACCCAGAAGTTTCTACCTTTGAATTATCTACAATAGGGTATTATTTATGATCGAAGCCAACGCCAATTTTTCCGTGCTCGAGTATCATAGTTGGGTCTCATATAGGCTTGATTCACATACTAGATGGGCAATTGTCTGTCCCTTAAAGCCTCATTAATTTGATACTGAACTCGTGGTCGGATATACCAAGTACAGAACTTCTCATTGCCCGATTTGGAAAGGAGATGAAGCTTGTCCAGGTTGTTCTTGATGGCTTCGAACGCTTTCTGGCACTTTTCTGTCCAATCAAACTTTTTTCTACCTCGTAAAGTTGGGTTTTAATTTGTCACGTGGGCTCACATATGTAATTAATTATGTATAAATACTATCTTAAAATTAAGTCCATTTAAAGTGATATAAAAATAATTGAAGTTATTGAACTCTGGGCATTTAAATAAAGTGTGGACCTAAATATATGTATAGATCGGATCCGTTAAGGTTGTATTTTGGTTAAGGTTGTATTTTGATAATAGACTAAAATACGTATGAAAATATAAATAAGGTATGGTCCCCAATTCGTATGTGATTATCATTCTTTGAGTTATCCCATAGACACAAGAATACAATAAAAAGCATATTGACGAGGAAGATACAAAACCCACAATCAAGAGCAACAATCAAAAATTAAAAAGAAGGAATTGAGGCAATCAACAATGAAGAGCAAAAATCAAGATTAAGGACCAAGAAGTCAAGATTAACGAGATTTCAAGTTGATCTTCAAGATTCAAAACAAAATATTAAGGTATGGTCCATATTTATTAATTCTCTAGGTGATTTCGCATGGAGATTCGGGCAACATTAAGTTTCATTAATTTTGTTTAATATAAAATTCAAATAAGTGGTATCATTGCCGAGTCCATGTTAAATCATTGGGATTCAATGAAATTCGAACTTTCAATTCTCCAATTTTGGGATGTGAATTTTAGATTTTTTTTTTTAAAAAAAATTTCGAATAAAATGGATTATGTTGCCCCAACTCTCCGTTCAAATCCGAATTGGCTAATTTCCTCAATTCATTGGGACCCTTATCATCGTCTACTGTAATTATTTATTCCATTATTCATTCTCAATTTTTTATTACCACATACATATACAGGATAACCATACAGAGAATAATAATTGACAGAAGAAAATGATTTTGGAGTTTTCTTCAAATGATTTTTATGGGCTGAAATCAAGAATTGAGGTTGCATGGGTTCTTGGGAAGTGTGTCTCAATTAGGTAAAAGAATATTTGTGGTGGTTTTTTTTCTCTTTTGTGGCATGAGTTGCTTTTTTTTTTTTTTTTTGGAGATAAAATAAAAACCTACGGTGATTTTTAGTAGGTAGTAGTTGTATGGCGCTGCATCGCCCATTTACAAGCACTGTAGCATTGACTTGCTTGATTATTTTTTGGAAACAAAGCGAAAGAAAAAGAAAAGATAAGGAATTAGCAATCAAATTCAAATTTTGGTACTAATTTTTTTTTTTTTCCGAATTACTAATTTTCTAAAGAAGATTAATTGAAACAATATGTTACTAAAGTAGCCTATCTTGTCTATAATTGATTTATGTGAATTATTAAGATAGTTGTGTGTACATGATTCTGTGTTTATTGATCGGCACAAATGAATGTCGATATTTGACTGAATTATTTGCACACCTATGGTAATAAATATGAGACAATTATAAAGTTTTTTTTTTTTTCATATGAACATTGAGTCGGTCAAAAGATAAACTTAATGTTTGACATGATTTATTATCAATATTTGATTACTATTCCAAGAATACCAATTACATGTTGATATTTATGTTTAAGGACTTTGAATTTACTGATTGCTTAATACAAATTCCCATGTGAACGTATTAATTATGTTTATTTTCTCTATTTAGTTAGTTCATCTACTTCTACAATATCTGCTAATATCAATTTTATTCTTGCGCTTGAACTAAATTTTAAGGACTGAAAAAAGAATGTTCGTATAGTTATTTATTGGGTCGATCTAGACCTTCTTTAAGGACTTAACAACCCATTACTTTTACGAATAAGAGTTTCGCGAATGAAAGTGGGACTCGAATAAGTGGGATCGTTCAAGCTGCATGAGTTTTATGATCATCAAGTGTGGTATTCCAGAATTATTTAGAGCACTATGTCCAATGAGATTATTATTGTCAAGAAATTTTATGATAAAATTGAAAAACGCTTTGTGAAAAGCGATAAGACCGAGACCAATACACTTTTGGAAAACTTGGTTCCACTAAAGTGCTCACTTATTAAGTATTTCCAATGACAAGTTAAAGAATAAGAAAGCTGCATCTGGTTCAGTTCAAAAGAAATAGCAAAAGTCTGAAAAGAATAAATTTTTCAGCTATTAGGATACATGAATAGGGACTGTGCTAAATACCACTCTTGGTGTACAAAGAAAAGTACAATTCTCACTTTAGTTTTTAATTTAGTGTCAATATCAAGACATATTTGGTGGATAAATTTCGGTGCCACTACTAAGTGTGTCTATGCTAGGTTGGCCGAATAGCCAAAAGTCAATTGATGCTGAACGATTCTTCTATGTGGGGTGATAGCAAAGTAGTTAAAGTTGAGACTATACGAACTTTTAGGTATGATTTAAAATTGGTTATTGTTCGGATTTGAAAGAGACATTTACGGCACCATCTTTTAGTCAAAATTTAGTTTTTATTTCTACATTAGACAAATTCGATTACTCTTGTTCATGTGAATAGCCAATTTTGTATTTTTCTTAATTCAAATATTGTAGGCACTAGTCTCTATTTTGTAATGATAATCCATATTTACTTAATTTGGTTACCTCTTATAATGAAATCTTACATATGAATTCACGTTGTATTAAACGTAAATTAACTAATGAAAACTCTGCTTTCTTATGGCACAAGCGCTTACGTCACATCTCTCGAAAAAGAATATAAAAGCTTGTATCATAAAGAATATTTGACCCCTTGATTTTTCATACTTTAGTGTTTGTGTTAATTGTATTAAGGGGAAACAAACAAATATAAGACGATTAGGTGCCAATAGGACTTCAGATATCTTAGAACTAAATTATACGAAAATTTTGGGCCATTCCCGTTAGTTTTATGGAGGCCAACAGTCATTTATTACGTTCAAAGATGATTTTTCTCGCTATGGCTACTTTATCTCATCCATGAAAAATCCAAATTACTGGACATCAAAATCATCTAATCGTTGAAGTGAATGTTGTGATAGATATGACGGATAAGGAGAACAACATTCTCGGCCTTTTGCTAAATTTCTAGAAGAATGTGGAGTCGCTCCACAGTACACCATGCCAAGATCCCCTAACATGAATGGTGTTGCTGAAAGACAATGCAGAATGCTTAGGGAGACAGTGAGGGTTACGATTAGTCATTCCACCTTACCAGAATCTCTTTGGGAAAAAAAAACTTAAGAATAAGACTTATATTCTTAATAAAGTTCCAAGCAAAAAATTGTTAAAGGGTTACAAATTTTTGAGATCCCACTATCTGCCAATTTTCAAAATGGAAAATGCCTGGTTCTTTATGGATATGGAGCTTATAGGGAGAGGTAAGGTTATAAAGTTAAGGATTTTATCTTTGAGATGGAGTATGTAATTAACTAACTATTCCTTCTGTTACCAAGGACAATGATCCGGCTCAGGGACAAATTCTTGTTCCAGATTTTGTTCAAGAAATAATTTTAGATCAAGATATTCCAAAATCTCTTATATACAATCATGAGACTGTTTCGAAAGGAAAAAAAAAAACTCAATAACCTCAAGAACTATTTCCATTAAGGAGTTCCACTAAAGAAATGAGAAAGACAATTGTAGATGAATTTATAATATTTCTCCAAGGAAATGAGGATAGGCAATCGATTAGTGGAAGAAGGTTCAATCAACTTTCATTAAGCAATACAAAGGTCTAATTCTCAAAAGTGGATTGATGCCATAAATCGAGAGATAAAGTCAATAAAAGACAATGACATTTGGGATCTCATCTCATTGCCATCCGATATGAAGCTCATTGATTGTAAATGAATATTTAAAATGATAGGAATTGAAAGGTGATATAGAGAGATATAAGACTAGTCTTGTTAAAAAGACTTTCCTTAAAAGGAATGCATTTATTTCAAAGAGACTTTCTCTCCGATTTCTACGAAAGATTCTTTTAGGACTATAATAACACTTGTAGCATATTTTAATCTTTAGCTACACTAGATGGATGTAAAGTTGGTGTTTCTCAATGGTGACATTAACGAGAGGATCTATATGGCACAAATAAAAACTTTGTGTCAAGATACCTAAAGAAAATGGCTTGCAAATTAAAAAAATCCATCTATGGACTTAAGCAGGCTTCCTATCACTAGTATCAATAATTTCATCAAATAATTATTTCGTTTGGTTTTTAGATGAATTAGTTTATGATTGTGAATATCACAAGTTCAGTGGGAGCAAGCATAATTTCTAGGTATTGTATGTTGATAACATACTACTTGCTTGCAATGATATAGACTTATTGCACAAATCAAGAGAATTTTGAAATGAAAGACCTTGATGATGTCTCTTGTGTTAGTGACGCAAATACGCTAAGATCTTTCTCGAGATATTTTTGGAATATCACGAAAAGCTATATCAATAAGGTTCTTAAGAGTTGCTAGGGGAGACAAGTTTTATCTCAATCAATGCCCTAAGGATAAATATAAAAAAAAAAAAAAAAGGAAATGTATAAAAATTTCCTACGCTTTAGTAGTTGGAAGTTTAATGTATACTTAGGATTGCACACATCCAGATACAATATTCATTGTTGGAATGCTAAGTATATATTTTAGTTACTCTGGGATTAATATTTGAAAAGCAGCCAAGAAGGTTAATAAGAATTTACAGAGAACTAAGGATTACATGATCACATATGGAAAACTTGACCAATTGAAGATCATTGGATATTCTGATCATGGACTATGACTGCGAACTTAATCATTGGCCTGTGTACTTTAGTTTGAATAGAGAGACCACTTAAATAACTTTTTGTAACAATAGCAGCCTTATATTCTAACATAAGGCGGACAAAGTCATTTTATATACATCGAGTTCCTAGTTAAGAAAAAATTCAAAGTGGGCAGATATTTGGACAAACCCCGTGATTTTGAATCTATTTACTAAAGGACTACTGCCCAAGGTCTTTTATGAGCATATTGCACATATGGGTATTTTGATGATATAGTAAGTAGTAGAAGTTTGCATTTGGAGGTTGTCTATTTTAGACATATATTTTGTTCATGCATATTTTGTTTAAAGTGTTCATTTTTTTTTTAATAATAAAGTATTATGTTCAGTTTTCACTCTCATTAAACTTTGTCATTTGATCTCACTAATGTATAAAGTATTAAAGAATAAAGTAAGACCAAAATTGGAAATAGGCGTGTTTGGATCACATTATATTTAATTTTCGTTCAACACATCCATAATCGATATATATCATTTAATTATGTCGATATACAAGACCATTGATGGGTTTATTCATGATATTTGTAATGAAAACTACTTTGATCCTATACATAATTAATGGACGATATTATTTGGAAATGCTTTTGGTTATGATAGCAAAATTTTTGAGCTCCTAAGGTTGTGCACATTTGTAAGTTATTATATGTAGAAGAAGTGAAAGATTTTTTTGTTTTAATTTGTCGTGAGCTCTCACATATATAATTAATTATGTATAAAGGATACTTAAAAGTTAAGTTCATCTAAAGTGATATAATAAAGAATAAGTTAATGAGGGTTTTGGATAACTAAATAAAGTGCGGGTCTAAACATGTGTTGATATGATCTAAGGAAAGAAGGCAAGCTCAGGCAAGGATCCCTTGATTGTCGAAGAAGGACTGATGACTCGATCATCAGTAAAGAGGGTCAAAGAAGTAATGAGATTGCTCGTTCAAGCTACGATGGATGAAATGTCGATCTTGACGAGCAAATGAACAAGTTTCATATAGGGCTCGAGAGTCGAAATGAGTTGGTTCAAGATGATTCAAGAGTAGATGACGGACCTGGACGGATGAACTATGCGACCACATAGTTGCCAGAGGCATGAGGTCGCATGCCTATCTAAAGAGAACAGCAGAGCATATTTCTAGTCTTCTATGCAACCACATAGTACAGTTTTGGGGCAAAATTTTCCCTTTTTCACGAATTTTCTTAATTACATTAGAACTCTATTTTTTATGGTAACTTTTATAATCTTTAGACTTCATTTCTATTTTTAATTAGGTTTTATGGGTTTTCAATATATAAGACTCATTGTTTACATTGTGAAACAGCATTTATTATTATCAATCGAGAGATTATTTTGGGAGCAATATCTTCTTTCAAATCTTTGTTCTTCATTGAACAATTTCAAATTTACCAAGAGTTGATTCTTGTCGCGTTCAAACAATCTGGTTGAAGTTCTTGAATTATTGTGATCAATGGGTCAACGTATTGTCAGCAATTATTGGTTACTTAGTTCAACATTTTTTAATCAAACTCAAAAGTTTGGTTTACTGGCTTTCTTGGATTTGAAATCAATCTCATATGGGTTTCGTAGCTTCAGTTGCTACATGGATTCACATCAGTTGGTATCAGAGTTAAGGCTCTAAAAATTAAGATTATATCATTTCTTTTTTTTTGTTAAGTCTTTATTTTTCTTTTCTTCGCAATCTTTGTTTTTTTGAGTCTTTAATACATTAAAGTTTTAAAAAAATTTCAAAAGTTTTTTTTGTGCTCATTTAGCTTCCAAATCAATTTCTGTTTGTTTTGCTAGTTTCTTAGTTGAATTTCCACGCAAAAAAAAAAAAAGTCTAAAAAAATATGAAAAAAAAATCCAAAAATTACCAGTAGCATTTAATTTTATTTGTTTTTGAGTAAAAAAAAAAGTATACATATATATTTCAGTCCTATCCAACCTAAATTCAAGAACCACCTTCTTGAATTAAAAGTTTCTATTCAAAAGTGTCCAATTTTTTTCTTTCTTTCTTAAGTCTTCTAAAGTTATAAATCTCACTTACCTCCTAGTTTGAATTCTTCAAGAATAAGACTTGGTTGAGTCCGGATTAGTTCTTTGAAGCACTTGGGTGAAAGTATTGAGTAGAAAAAGCAAGAGTGGTGAGATTAATCGAGGAAAAAAGTCAATATGAGCAATACACGAGCGTACACACGTGAAGTAGATATTATTTTAGATTTAGAATGTCTGATAGGGACAATGCTACCTCCAGCATGAACAATAATCAAGTCAACATGTTAGATGAGGTGACAAGATGATTTGAAAGGTTGGTTGAAGATGTCGAGTCCTTTCGAAGAGGGAGTGGATGATATGATTCAAGGAAAGAAGGCAAGATCGAGCAAGGATCCGTTGATTGTCGAAAGAGGTCCAATGACTTAGTCACGAGCAAAGAGCATTAAAGAAGTGATGGGATTGATCGGTCAAGCTATAATGAATGAAACGCCGATCTTATAGAGCAAATGAACAAATTTCACGTTGGGCTCAAAAGCCAACACGAGTCAGTTCAACGTGATTCAAGCAGCAGATAACGGACATAGACGGATGAACTATGGAGCAAATGACGGACCTAGACGGATGAACTATGTGACCACATAGTTGCTAAATGCATACGATCACATGCCTATCCACCTAGAACACCGGAGCATATTTTTAGTCTTCTATGAGATCACATAGAAACATATTATGCAACCACACAATATAGTTTGGGACAAATTTTTCCTTTTTTTCACGAATTTTCCTAATTACATCAGAACTTTATTTTTATCGTAAATTTTATAATCTTTAGACTTTATTTCCAATTTTAATTAGGTTTCATGGGTTTTCTATATATAAGACTCATTGTTTACATTGTAAAACAACATTCATTATTATCAATTGAAAGATTATTTTGTGAGCAATATCTTCTTTCAAATCTTTGTTCTTCATTGAACAATTCCAAACTTACCAAGATTTGATTCTTGTGGCATTCAAACAATCCGGGTGTGGTATTATGGGCTTCTTATATATAGGACTTATTATTTACATTGTAAATAACGTTCATTATTATCAATTTAGAGATTATTTTGTGAGGAATATTTTCTTTCAATTCTTCATTCTTCATTGAATAATTTTGAACTTATCAAAATTTGATTTTTGTAGCGTTCAAACAATCAAGGTGAGGTTTTTAAATTATTGTGATCAAGGGGCCAACAGATTGTCAGCGATTTTCGGTTGTCTGGTTCAATATTTTTGAATCAAACTCAAAACTTAGGTTTATTAACTTTCTTGGGTTTGAAATCAATTTCTTGTGGTATCCTAACTTCAATTGCTACGTGGTTTCGCATCATGTGAAGAGATCGGATCCTTTAAGGTTGTACTTTGATGATGGGCCAAAATATATATGAAAATATAAATAGGATTATGGTTCATAATTCATATGTGATTCTCATTTTTTATCTCATCTCATCAACACAAGAATACAATGGAATGTATATTGAAAAGGAAGGTCCAAAACCCACAATCAAAATCAACAATTAGAATTCAAAAAGAAGGAATTGAGGCAATCAAGAATAAAGAGCAATAATTAAGGTTAAGGAGGAAGAAGTCAAGATTAAGGAGATTCCAAGTTGATCTTCAAGATACAAAACAAAGGATTAATGAATGTTCCACATTTAGTAATTCTATTGGTGATTTGATATGGAGATCTTGGCAACACTGAGTTTCATAAAGTTTGGTTGAATATAAAATTCTAACACGTAATACATGAAAAGAAACATTTACATTTGTTTGCTGATTTGGAGACAAACCGAGCAATGTGGTGTGAATATAACCATTCTATTTATTTCACACTTGCATCCCCAGTTTAGGTAAAGATGAAGAACTTTGAATGCAATTAAAATATGGCACACTTTTGAGAAACCTATGGCCACCCAAAAGCAAAACTAGGGTTGGTTGGTTGGTTGTTTCTTATTAGACGTAACACACAACTTGTTCATTTCTTCCACTCTTTTTCGATGAAATCTCGATTATTTATAGAACTGATGAACTTACAAATTGTGATCACTTGGTTACTTTTTCTATTATTCCACTTCATCACATAATAATATAGAATTTTATGTCGTGATATGAAGTGTTCATATATTGAAGATTTGTTAAGAAAAAAGAATGTGGAAAATATAACGTGCATGCCACAGTCATATTAAAAAATGATTGAATTATTGACTGTTGATTGAATATGGTCATCCGAATTATATAGAAATAAAAAATCCGTGAACTTGTAGAAATCTGGCCTTCATGTAACCTGAACAAGGAGCAAATGTCAAAAGCAAGTTGGCTTCGACATATGAAGATTAAATTTTGTTATATATCTGTAAGATTCCTCACGTTTCACCCATAATCTCGAGAAGTCAACTTCTCGAATTTTGAAATTAGTTGACATTTTGTACTTTATAATCTTAGATTTCTTTTGCGTAAATTGCGCAGCGTGGTTTCTCCAAATAATCTCCGACTTTTTGCATAGTAACTTCTTTAAAAGTTTTGTTTGTTTTTATTTGTTTAATATGGATTCAAAAAATAAGTGTTTATTCTTTAGCATATTTGTTTTCTCCAATCATCTCAACATTTTGTATTGCATTCAGTTGCACAAAATGGTGAATAGATCTGATATACTTCATGACTATGTTAGTGAGTGTAGGACTATTAACAAATAAATTGTCAATAAACAAACGTATAAATGACGATGCTAGATTGGTTATGTGATCGTACTAATGTCGACAAGATAACAATATGTCAAGAAGATGACGCTAATTTATGATATATTAATTTAATGACAAATTACTGGATAGCTGGGACATATTTTGTACGATGACTTAAAGAGAATCGTCATAAAGGTGACGTGTTCTCAGTAGTACGTACATGTCACAAAGCAGATATGTATATACTAACATAGTTTGTGTTAATTGTTAAGAATCTAGTACTTTATTATTTATAAATCAATCTAGTAATGAACGCAAAGGAGTGACAAAAATATTCTCTTACTTGACTCAAAATTATCTTAGAACAAGTCTTAATTTGATTTTAACCCTTGCTGAAGAATTTTACTTAAAAAAATTCAAAAGAATTTACATACATAAAGCTTTAATTATTTTGTATGTTTGTGACTGTAAATCATACTAGCATGCTTCCAACCGAGTTTGGAATGGTAGATTTACTCGAAATCCCAAAAACAAGGTTGAATTACTTGCCTTTGATTGTTTGCTTCTCACATTGTCTTTTAGAGAGAGGCCTATGAAAGTTATGTGTTTGGGAGATTAGATTTCAAATTCAATTTCCAATTCGTCCCTCTAAATTCTATTTCCATTCAATTTGGGTCAATGCAACCCACCTCGGTGACCCATTTTCATCAAACAGTAACTAACACCTAGACTTTACACAAGTTATGCCTAGCTAGCGGGGATTCAGTCTTAGGAATCTTTTGAGTTTAAAACCCAAGAATCAAACCATGTGCATCATTTTTAACAAATAATAATTGATTGTCAACTCTTATGTTTCAAAGTAAACCAGAATATATAAATTAAACATTGTTGTCGTGCTAGTTATTTTTAAAATAATATACTATTGCTCCAGTGAACTTTGCAACCACAGCTCTGTCATGAAAAATTCAACTCTTATAGTATATAAAGGGCTTTCCGTTGGCCCTAATTGTTTGAAAGAATAGAAGCAAAATATATCAATCTATTGTTAAGGGATTGAATTATGACAATCCAGAAGCTAATTTCAGTTTTCTTTCTTCAACTTCTTTGTGTTCATGTATTCCTTTTTGACAGGACTAATGCACAATCCCTAAGAGTAGGGTTCTACAATGGTACATGTCCTTCTATCGAGGAGATTGTGAAGAACACAACCGCTAGCTTCATATCTCAAGCACCATTACTTGCTCCTGCATTGTTGAGAATGCATTTTCATGATTGTTTTGTTAGGGTATGTATGTACTTTATAGTTTTTGAATTTTTTAATATAAACATAAATGCTAGCTATTTTTATTTAACTTAAACAACATATTCTATTAAGAGTTAGGAATTGACATGCTAAAGTCATATTATGTTGCCTAGTCTCATGTAGCTATTTTCATTTGACTTAAATAACATATTCTATTCATTAAGAGCTAGGAATTGACTTGCTATCACGTCGCCTAATCCTATCTAATTTAATGTTACAACTAACAAAGTGCCAAAAGGATATTCGATTGAAAAGCATTACTAAATTGAAAAACTCTAGTTAGAACATAAAATTTACCATCATCTATAGTAGGACGATCACTTTTTAATGTACATTTTCCCTGGCAAATCTTCGCGTAACAAATTAGTAGGGATTAAAATCAGTTAGTAAATGTGAAAATTTTGTGTGCATGTCTGTGTAGGAGAAATCATGAAGTCTGATATAATATGTTTTTTATAATGAATTGGCAGGGATGTGATGGATCTGTATTAATAAACTCTACAACAGGAAACCAGGCCGAGAAGGATGCAATCCCTAACCAGAGCCTTAGAGGTTTCGAGGTTATTGATGCTGTCAAGTCTGCCGTGGAGAATATATGCCCGTCTATTGTCTCGTGTGCTGATATCCTCGCTTTAGTAGCCCGAGATGCAGTAACATTGGTAACAAATATATACACACTCACACATATATATGCGCGTTAGACTTTTGATAGGGGAAAAAAAAAAAAAATATATATATATATATATATATATATATATCTTGTCTACATATGTGCTGTTTACTGATTAATAACTACATAATAATTGGCAGTTGAATGGACCATCTTGGCAAGTTCCATTAGGACGACGAGACGGAAGAGTGTCTATATCATCAGAGGCCTTGGCCAATTTACCCCCTCCTTTTGCCAACATCACTCAACTCAAAGCATCATTCCGCTCAAAGGGTTTAAGTGATAAAGAGCTAGCAATCTTATCAGGTCAATTCCAAGAACTCACTCGAATAATAATAATAATATTATTATTATTAATAATTGAGGAATATGTTAGTTTCTTGTCACAAAATCAAACTTGCTTAAATAGAATTTACCTAACTTTTATGCCTAAGAATTACAAATGAAGGGAATGATCCTACTTATAGGGTTAGAACTCTTACCACTTGTACTGTTAAAATATTATGAGAAATAATCTCAAACAATTAGGAAAACTGTTCAGGATAAAAAGCGGAGAGAATGTTCTTCCGCTTATATTTTTATGAGTATTCGATACTCATCACTCGTAAGTCATAACATTATTACTTCGTTGCCATATTCATTGTGGTGGTTTATTCTTCAATACTAGTTTAGCATACTACATATCGGAAGCTACGAGCCAAAAAAATATTTTGGAGAGACAAGGAATCCCATTAACTGGCTTTTTTATCCTTTGGAGTGACTCGATGAATTCAATTAGTAGATCGATTTAAGAATGACTTCTCAAAGTGAAGATGGTATTGTAGGAACCAAATTAAGTTTAAAAACTAAAACATACAATTTCCTTTCAGGAGGGCATACCATCGGTATTTCTCACTGCTCTAGCTTCTCAAACCGGCTGTACAATTTTACGGGTCAAGGTGACACAGACCCTTCATTGGATCCCAACTACATTGTACAGTTGAGGCAGATGTGTAGCCCCACAGACACGACTTCCAACATCGAAATGGATCCTGGAAGTGCCACAACATTCGACACCAGTTACTACACTCTTGTCAGGGCAAGAAGAGGATTATTTGAGGCCGATGCAGCACTTCTGAATGACAATGCAACACGAAATTACGTTCTACGGCAGGCAAATTCAAGTGTATCAAACTTCTTTAAGGATTTCGCTGCTTCGATGGTGAAGATGGGAAAAATTGGAGTGACTACAGGCAATAGAGGTGAAATCAGGACGATATGTTCAGCCATTAATTAATATAACTCTTTCTAGTTAATTCATTATTATTAATTATTATATGTTCTTTATTTGGTTGATTAAGTACGGTCTAAATAAAATATGGCCTTTGTGAATGTAATAAGTGATTTATTTATCCTCTGTTTACATTATTAGTAGCTACCTTAAAGTTTCAAGTTGGAAAATTATTGTTGTGTTGAAGCAGTTAATTTATGTGACTGTACTATATGAGATATGTTATTGTTCCTTTTCTTCCTCCTCCTTTTTATCAATTGTAAATTGGCGTGGCTTTACCCTTTTTTATTGTGTCCAACTCGTCCAAAATGTAAACACATGTTGATGTTGCTAATGTCGGAAATTTATATGCACAGCAGAATTTTTTAAAATAGTATTTCAATTCCTCCCAAAAATCTTCTTTATATTTAGATAGAAACTATGATTGGAATTATACTTTTGTTGGATTATGCAAACTCAATTGCTTATTTTGAACACAAACAATCAAGATCTACAATTCACAATTTTTTAATTGTCCAAACTTCAATGGAAATCCACGTAGGAAACAAGAATGAAAGAATTAAGATTTCTCTTTTCTTTTGTTAACCTTAACATCTTATTAATACAAGTTTAAGTGGGGTTGGTTTGTCCCTTAAACTTAACCTGGTCCAATATTTAATTAATTAAATTAATTAAATTTGGTCCATAAATTAATTAATCCAATTAATAAACTTGGGTATATTAACTAGCAACTCAATTAATTATACAAATATCTAAGATTTGTTAATTAATTAATTAGTGACATTATTCTTCTAGATATCCTTTAAGTATGGCCCATTAGGTTCTCAATCACGATACCAATAACGTGAATAATTATTATAATTTATCACAATCGATAAATTATATTCTCATTTTAATTGCTTTATATTCGTCTCTAATTGACATCTAGCTATATGATAGAATAGTACATGCAATGAAAAATGTGATCATCACCATCTGCACCTCACATCTCGACATAGTGGAACGTGTAACCAGCCTTTTTAGGTTCAACTACCACCTTGCTTTCATGCATTCCCAAAGCTTGCTTGCTAGCAATCTCGGTATGTGATATGACAACCAGTTTTGTTTATTTACAGTGAAAATTATAATATCTTTGTTAATATAATTCGATCATTTACAAGATATGAAAGTGTGTCAATCTTGATCATCGATCATATCTTTAATTCCATTCTTAAGTCAATATAAGTCAGAGACGGAACATTTTTAATTTCAGAATTATCTCTAGTTTATTTCATAAGGATTTTTATTTCATAATTTAAGACATGATTTATTTTGTTATAAATTTCAATCTATGTTAAGCTATATTAGTGGAATTAATATTTGGACTTAATAAATTTAATCAAATGTAACGTTACAGAACATTTTTTATTTCTTCATTATCTCTAGTTTATTTCATAAGGATTTTTATTTCACAATTTAAGACAGGATTTATTTGGTTATAAATTTCAATAGATGTTAAGCTATATTAGTGGAATTAATATTTTATTATTTGTTTAAAAAATGTGATATGCATGGTTTTTAACATTTATTTTGAATAAATTCTATTTTGTTATGAGTTCCTTCTATTAATTAATTTGTACTTGTTGATTTGATGTGCGTAAGCTGTTGAAATAAATAAATTTGATAACGATTTAAATTATTAAATTTGGATTGTTACAGTTTAGTGACAGAGCTTACATAAATAATAATAATTTTACTGTGAACAGTGAACTCCATTCATCTAAATGGTGAAAAAAAAAGGATTTTAAATGAATGTTTTGAATTGAATGATGATGTAAATTTAAAGTTCTTATATATGTAAGAATGTGAAAGATCTTTGGTACTCAATGACCATCCATCGACCATCATCTGATGACTCTAAGGTATGTAAAGAAATAAAAAGATGAATTTATTCAAACTTTTTGTATAACTAAAATCTTATTAATTTACTACTTTTAAACTTTTTAAGACCTGCATGTTTGTTTTCTCGCTAAAATTTATGACATGTATTACGATAATATAAGTATAACATATTAGACTTAGTATTGGTATGTGACGGGTGACTTAATATTAAATTTTTAGGCAATAGCACCACCTACCCACACTAATATGATGCCCGACTTATTGTGAGCAGTACAAGAGCTGAGCAAATTGAATCAAGCATCTCCACCACCAAATGCACCTCTTTTTTGTCCCTAGAGCTATCTCATTGGTTGAATTGTTTCGTAGGTACAAGCCTCTTACTTTCGACGGCGGTTCGAACCTACTAGCTGTCAAGGAACGGAATAGAGGTCTAGAATGTATCTTTCGACATATTGCTCGTACACATGCACAGAAGGTATAATGTACAAAGTTTATTTTTGTTGGAGTAGACAATAATTGGTGGGAATCTATCTCACTACGATAACTTAAGAGAAGCAGTATAACCTGACTTGAGAGCAATTTAAGGATGAAGTGATGTCAAAGTATTTTCCACGGGCTTTGAGAGATTTTAAGGAATCAGAGTTTCTGCATCTCAAACAAGAAGACATGACACTTACTGATAACGAGAGATAGTTTGAGCACCTCTCAAGGTATGCCCCACACTGATAGATACAGAAGTTTAGAAAATCAAGAGGTTCGACAAATAGAGTACGCTTGGAGATCGACGTGATCATTATGTCTCATCGTTTCACTTCATATCGTGAAATGTTAGAAATGGTGCGTGCCATTTCATACCAGATGACTACATTTGAGCAATATGCCCAACAGAGCAAAGAGCATTGGAAAAAGGAAAGTGGAATGATCGAAGTAAGGACAAATGTAACTAGCTGAATAAAAGACTAAACACATGAGTTCGTATCAGTGGGACGTGTAGGAGTATTACACCTTGTCCTAAGTGTAATAAACTCTACAGTGGTGAATACTTATTTGGGAAGAACATGTGCTTTCAGTGTGATAAGCCGAGGCATATTACTCTCAACTGTATGGAGCCTCCAAAGAAGAAAGATAATGATTAGGACAAGAACAAGAAAGGGAAAACCAGAGTTTTGACCTGAATTAGCATGAGGTTGAGCAAGATCCTAGTGTAATAATACCTTTTTTTGAGTACCTATTTATGTTCTTTGATTTTGCATTCTCCCTCACATGGTTGTATCCTAGCCAATCCAAGCCTAAATGACATCGAAATCTTTCATCGCTAAAAAGTATAAGTCCACTAGCAATAGTTTTTCGTCAATCTCTAACTTTATCGTCTCAATCATCTGATTTGTTCAAAGAGTTTTTCTGAAGGGATTCTAACCTCTAATGTAGTATTCATTTTCACACATACAATATTAGACTGCAATGAAAGATACAAAAATAAAAGAACTTGTAGCCTTGAGTCAAAAAGTATATAAGAAAGTACATTGGATAAGCAATGGAGTAAACCAGATTGGACGTAAAATCCTAAAGTTGACTACGAACTCGGCAGCAACAAACAAGTTTCTTGGAGGAAGGAGTATGATAATAAGAAGAGTGATAATTTTATATCTCACAGTTGCTTCATGTGTGAAGGATCGTATCTCATATGGAACTGCCCTAAACTGGGACCTTTGCCGTCCATCTCGTAAAGCAAATCGGAAGCCTCAAATAGCCAATATGTGGATGAGGTTCAGATGAATTCATTGCAGCTGTTTAAAGCTATCAATATTGAAATTGTTTCCATGGGGACTATGGGGGATAGCTTTTGGGAATGCAATTAGTTGAAGTCCTTAAGGATAATAAAGACATGATGTCTGATGTCCGCAAAGTTGTCTAGTGAACTATCGCCTACGTCTGTGTTATTTGTAACCGATCGTAACCAAATATTTTTCTGTTGTGATTATCTGTGTATGCTGCTATTGATTGTGACAAGACTTGTATTATCTATGATCAACTGTGAGCAAGTTTGTCTTCATTATAATTGTTTGTGACTAGATTAGTTTTGAATTGTGACTCAAAACACATGTCGACACACAGTCAATAGGTGACAGTCATATAGTCCTTATTTGAGCCCCATTTTTTGTCAAAATATATTCCTTTCTCTTCTTTTCAACTACAAAATATTCGATAAAATAATATTACATGTAAATTAAAACTTTTTCTTATTTTTTAACCACATATTCTCCAAAAAATCATTATTCCAAAATGTATTTTTGACCCAAAATGGGTCTCAAACAAAGGCTAAGATTTTATGAAATACACTACATCAACCTCCACCTCCATAGTAGCAAACTCATCTATTACGTGTAAAACTTCACCACCGTGATACCACCCAAGTCGGTCACCACCTCAAATCCACCTCCTCATCCCCAACTCTACCTCATCCAATTATCCATCCTCGTAGACTCTGATGAAAAGTCACATCGCAATACATATGGTTGTATTATTTTTGTGCGTATGTGGTTGTATGTAGAAGAATTATCTCTGTATTGTATCATCTGTTCTTTAAATTTTTCATAATCTTTCTTTAAGATATTTTTTAAGAAAAATTGTAACTATTCAAGCTACTATTTTTGAGTCAGGATTACTATCTGAAAAGTTCAAAATTACTATTCACTATTCATCAATAAAGAGAGTATGTGAGTAAAGAGATAAAAAGTTTTGTAGATGGATGAAGTAGAGAGAAAGCTTGTATCAGTAAAGAGAGTCATAAATATCTTTGTAATAATTTCGGGGGATCATGATTCACGCTTGTCTCAATAGAGAGAGATGTGGGGTAGGTATATTATAGTAGGGTATATATAAATTGGTATATTAAAAATTTAATATCTTCATTGTTACCAGATTTGTGAGATTAAAACTTATCGTCCTTAGTTTTTAATAGTATACTTTACCTTGTGTAATTTTCCCTGACAAAAATATCTAAGGCCCACACCAGTCGGGCAACTTGCCACCTCTAGTCATTGCCATTTCCATTTTTAAAATCAGACAGGTTTTAGAAGTAATGAAGGACCTAAAAGGACCTAACTCGATGATTAATTCTTTTCACAAACATTCCTAACAATATTTCGAACAAATTACAAATATAGGATAATTTTTCTAAGATTCTAACCTTCGAACGTTCTTCAAGCCATCCACGGCAACTGAAAGAGCATTTCCTCAAGTATAAACGGAGATCACAATAGAATTTAAGCTTATGATGAAATAGAATCGATTGCAACAGTTGCTGCTTATAAAACTGCAGGAACATGGCAATATGGATAGCAAAAATGATAAATAACTTTGAAGGAAGCACAGCTAAAGAAGAAGAATAATTATGTTCAATATTTTTAGCCCCTTGAAAAAAATATGTAAGATTTACCAAGTAATAGCAACAAGATAAACAGTGAAACACCTATTCTGTAAGTGTCCCGTTTTCACTAATCAATTTTGCTCAAAAATATTACATAGTTTCACCTAAATACCTGAAGAGAGTGGTTTGCAGATGTGAAACCACCATCGACCATGAGATTCGACCCACTTATATATCTTGCCTCATCACTGGCCAAGAAGACTACAGCATTTGCCACATCATCCACTGTCAATTCCACACCCTGCAAGTTGGCATTCCTCCCCACGAACTCACGGAAACTAATCATTGAATCCTCGGTCCTCTCGTTCTCCGGTAAGTGAGCCAGAGCCAAACTCGTTGCAACAGCATAAGGTGAAATGCAGTTCACACGGATACCATGTTTCCCTAGCTCTGCTGCAACATTCTTGGTGAGCCCTAAAACAGCATGCTTTGACCCTGTGTACGCATGTGGGCCCAGACCACCAATGACACTTGTAACACTGCATATGGATATAATTGACCCCCTCTTAGCTGGAATCATTATCCTTGCAGCGTGTTTCATTCCAAGGAAAACCCCTTTTACATTTACATCAAACACCTTCTCAAACACAGAGAGATCGAAGTTCCTAATATCTGGACATGGCGGGCCTGACAGCCCAGCATTGTTAACCATTATATCAAGGGTACCAAACTTATCAACTGCGAAATCAATTGCACGACTGATATCATCTTCGAGTGTCACATCACAATGGCAAAAGGAAACAGAGGTGTCATCACCTAAGGTCTTGCACAAATTCTGACCAATGTGGTCTTGAATATCAGCTACACAAACTTTTGCACCATGTCTGTGGAACAGCCGTACGATGCTCTCTCCAATACCAGCAGCACCTCCGGTGACCAAAGCAACTTTTCCTAATAATCTGAAAAACCAAGGTCATCTTTGAT
This sequence comes from Olea europaea var. sylvestris, assembly GCF_002742605.1. Classification (NCBI taxonomy): domain Eukaryota; kingdom Viridiplantae; phylum Streptophyta; class Magnoliopsida; order Lamiales; family Oleaceae; genus Olea; species Olea europaea. The sequence continues at coordinate 13,982,930 of NC_036251.1, forward strand.
ATATATACAGGTTCAACGATAAACATTCGGAGTGTAGAGATGAGACGTTGATTTTGCAACCAGACCTGCTTACAACAATTGATCCCAAGTTTATATCTAGTTACTTGACCTATTCTCGCCCAGAAAAAGGGAATATAATCACAAAATAAAATTGAATTGATTTAGAATTCAAAAAATTGTGAAAAGGCATATCGGCGAAAATTTCCATGTATTTAACTCGACGGTCAAAGGAGATGAGTTCATAATATAAAAATCTGAGAGGTTATCGAATAAGTTTTGGTTATGCAGATCAATAAAATATGTCAACAATAAGATAAATATTTTTCATGGAGAACAACCAATCTTCGACGACGAAGATATTCTAGACATGTTCGATAGTGTACCTACAACCTATGGATATGATTCGAAAGATGAGACCTACAGTTTTATGTATACCATAACACATGAGAAGACACATAGAAGGAAGTACTCATACTAGAACTAGTTTTAAGCCTTCTTTATTTTTTCTTGTACTTCCCACATTGGTGGGATAAGTCTCATAGTTTGTTTGCAGCATTTTACTTTTCACTTGCTGGAGGTTAGGTCAAGCCCCCTCATAAGTTAATTTCTGTTGTTATCTCCATTATTAATGAAACAAGCAGCCCTCAAGTGGTTTTGATTTTTTATCATTTTTTAAAAAGTGTCTAACTGTTTTATAACCTAGGGTAATTGGAATTCTCCAAGTTTGGTACGAATCTCCATAGATTGTTAGCCACCAGAACAAAGCAAACATCCAAATGGTTTCATAAGAAATGTGTTCATATAAAGCGAAATCAGTGATTCCAGGTCATAGAAATTAGGACTCATCAGCCTCTGAAAGAAGATAACTATTAGAATAAACCCCAGTAAAAACTTAACTCACTCTCAATTATGAAGGCGAACAAGAATTCCAATGGGTATTTTCAGTTTTTTGCTGTTAGAAATGTAATATAGCCAGATGAAAAGAACAATAAACCCAGCTTCCCATATTCCGACCGAAAAATCTATAAACAATAAACACGTCCATGCTTTGAAAGTGAAAATATTCACTTAGAGGAGAACAGACTAAATGGGGTATTTTAAAAAGATCACAGGTATCCAAAAATCATGTAACAGCTGAGATTCGGAAAAGGAACTTCAGTTTATTTTGCACAAACTTCATCTATAATTAAAATATAATCCACGATTTTGAAGGTGGGATGGCTAAACCATATTTCGTTGAGGGAAAAAAATTTTTTAAAAAAATAATAATAATAAATAAATAAATAAAGGAGAAGAAGAAGAAGAAGAAGAAGAATGAAACTAATTCATTATAAGCTCCAGTTATTGCTGCAAAAGGGCTAAAGAATCAAATGCTGTAATGGTAATTTCATATCCAAAACCTTCTACCACATTCCAGTTTGAACATGCAGTATCGTTGGCCAAACCTTTTTCTAAAAGGATGACAACCTTTCTTTAAATCTTTGTTAAACCAAATCCATATTGGTGAACAATAAGAAATAAACCATGTTTCATTCTTCCCAGAACCTTTTCCAATATGCCTAAGTTCAGCAAAGAAAATCTTGAGTGAGACACAAACTAACAAGTCAGTGAAGATTTGAAAAAAAAATTACACATTTTCCACTAGATAAGCTATTATACCCTGTTAAATCCATAAGTTATATCAGATGACCGATGTCATCCTGGGGGTAATTATCCCCCACTCTGACTGTATTAAAAATCTAATGATTTTGAACGAACGCAAGAATCCAAATTGAAAATTGACGTTCTGTCCTGTTATAAGCAGAGTCTATCCTAGCTATTTGACAGAAATCATATACTCTTTGGTGAGAAACCTAAATCCACTGACCAAAAATTTTGGAGATGTTCTTATTCAGACTGCCAATTATAAGAATGAATGGAGCTTTTCAAACAGATTGAAACTTCACCCGTAAGATCAACTCTTCGTAATTCATAAGCTTTATATTATTAGCAGAAGTTGAAATCTCACCGGATCCAATCGGTACAATAGCTGCCAGATATATCATAGGTTCCACAATAGTAGAGAGCATTAAAATACAGTTTCAGCAAACATTTGGGAGGACGAGATAATTATTTTAATAGAGTTCAAGCAAGTTTAATTTTCCTAAAGAGTACAACACCCTACCCCTACACACCCAAAACACCCTTTGCCCTAATTGTTCAAGATATTCAAGCCAAAATCACGGCTGAAAGATTTGACACTGTGTGATTCTCATCTCAATCTCCTCAATCACACCACTTACGGACAAACTCAGAATTCAATTGCATTGGCCATGAAATTTTCTTAAGTGATTCACTAATTTCAACCTATCAAAAACTCTAATGCTTTTCAATTAAAACCTATTGATAAATTAAAGCCAAGAGTATGAATTTTTCACATAAATCTTAACAACATAAATAGCTGTATCGATCTCTAAGGCTAAAATACAACCCCCGGCCCCAATAAACCAGCAACCAAAACAACACAAAAATGGAGGTGAACAAACATAGAACTAAAATCAAACCGCTCCAGATAAAAATAAAGCAGCCTGCTTATGTAAATGCACGCTTATTCAAGTACTAAAGAAATGAAGTTATAGATATCTCTTTAGATCATTACCTTCGACTGGGAAGAGAAGAATCGGAAGAACTTGTTGCTGCCATAGCAAAGAATTTATGCTTTAAAGGTCTTCTGCTCACTCATACACACACAGAATATATCTAATTATATTATACAAAAAGAATATTTACAGATCAGTTCTGTTCTTTGTTGTACCTGTATGATTGTTAGCAGGATGTAGAAATGTGAATCCGCTGGGACCACATATGGTCCAGAGAGAGACAGCCTGAGTGTGTACAAATTTTCGGAACAATAGGCGGCTGGAATTAAGAAAATTTTCACTAGATGAGTGGCACTCGTGGGATGACTGGCTGAGGGGAAAGTAGTGTAAAATCTCATAAAAATTTCGGAATTATTTGCTTGTACAGAATTGGTTGCCCATTTTGTTGACAGAACAGTGTTGACAGACTGTGATTCACTGCAAAAACTGTTTTTTTTTTTTTTTTTCCTTGGGACAAAACCCAATGGCAAAATGCCATGTAATATTCCATCAAAGTGTATGTATGGATTTTCTGTACACATAGTAAGTCTCAAAAAATTATCCCTGTAATATAAAAGGGATAAAACTGTCAGACGACCCTGACAGATGACTCCCCAATAGGGGGCACCTAATAGGCGCCTGAACGTCCAGCAAGTCCCATATAAAAGAGAGAGATTTTGTTTTGGCACTGTTCATAAAGTTGTGTGCCAACCTTTTTTTCCTTGTTTTTTCTCCAAACATTGAAAACTTGCAGGGTAATTTGCTTTCACACTCACACAACTATCTCACTTTCCATTTCTCTTTACATAGCTGTATTCGTCTTCATTCCACTTTGAATTCTGAGCCACACAAATTGAATCTCATTTCTTTTTTTCCTTTTTGCATCGAACTCCACCATAGAAAACCCAAGCTTGCTCCTTCTGGAAACTCACTCATCTTGATGCGAACCCATGTAACAATAATAGCTACGAAACTCATAAGAGATTGAATCGAACTCAAGAAAGCCAGTAAATCAAAGTTTTAAATTTCATTCAAAAATATTAAACTAAATAACATATACAATCGCCAACAATATGTTGATCCCTTGATCACAAATTTCAAGAATCTCACTTGCATTATTTGAACGCCAATGGAGTTGCGAATTTTTTTATGTAGTTATGTCCTAAAATCTAAAATATCTCTATTTTTCTTTCACAACTCCTTAGCCTCTTTCAAAAATTTAGGCCGTGGTTGATTTGTTGTTTTCGGCCCATTTTCCGTTTTCCATTTTCGAAAACGCGTTTGTTCTGTCATTTTTGAAAATGCATTTTCGAAAATGAGTTAAAATTTAACTGAAAACGCAAAACGACTTTTTATCGTTTTCAGCGTTTTTAGTTATAAATGTCGAAAACGCTCAAAACGCGGAAAATGGGCCGTTTTCGCGGAAAACTAAAAATCGTTTTGAAAATGAAAATGAAAATCAACCACTACCTTAGTTTCTTGCTTTCTTTCTTCTATCGACTGATCTCTCTCGTTCCCCTACAAAGATACACAAAAGCATTATCACTAATGCAGAAAGCATCTTTAATTGAAAAATCAATTCGGAAGCATTGGGACAAAGTTCAAGTTATAACTGATGTATGTGGTTCAGCTAATTACTTTTGTTCTTTTTATTTATCACTGCGGTTTCTCTTTTACCTTGAAACTTTGCAGGCCATTAGGAACTATTGCTATGATGACAACGCACTCCTTATTGCTTGTGGGGTTTCAATCGAAAAGCAGCCCACTCAAGTTGATGGCCTGGTTCTTGAGGCACCCAAGGTGCTTATTGACCAGTTTTTTGATGGATACTTGGGCAGGTTCTTTTATATTCCACATTTCATTGGATTCCTTTTAGGTTGGCAAATTTATAATTTTCAAGGGCTAACCATATGTTATATTCTTTATCAATATACAGGCTAAGTTAACAGGAATATAGACCCCCTTTATGATACTTTGTAGCTTGTAACTTAACTATGATGGTGTATGAAATTCAACTTTTAAATATACAAATCACCCTTTGTTCACACATTAAAGTATTATTTTAAACTTTATCGTAGTTATCAAATATTTTCAATACTAATACAAATAGTTTTCTCTCCGTATATACGATATTACATACTCAACTAAATCATGTCACGTGCATCTTACTAGTTGTTATAAAATAACGAGAAAATAGAGATAGTGATATGATCCAAGATGGGGGAGTCAAGAAGGCAACTCCGAGCCGAGAAATGTTGACTATCGAAGAAGGTCCGATGACATGAAACGAGTTAAAGAGGTGATGGGGATACTTGTCAAAGTCACTATTAATGACACCATGTTCAGGACGCAAATTGGAGCAACTTTCATGTTGGGGTCAAGAGTCAAAGTGAATTGGATCAACATAATACAAGCAACAAAAGACAAAGGCCAAAATAACAACTATGTGGTTGCATAGTTGCTCAAGGCATGCGACCGCATGCATACTGGCAGAGAATTTTACGTCACAACACAAGTGTTCTATGCGACTGCATTCAGTAACACTATGGGTCGCATAGTTAAAAACGAGGACGCGTTTTTTCCTTTTTTGCGAGAAATTTTCATTACTAGGAGATTTTAATTTCGTTTTTTGTTTATTTCTTTAGGAGACTAGTATAAATACTTTACATCTTTCATTGTATTAAAAACCTTTTGACATTTTGGTAATTAAGAGATTATTGCTTTCTTCATTGTTCTTCCAATTGGACAATAAATCGAACTTATCAAGGAGAAATTCTTGTGGCGTTCAACTCCTGATTGTGGGTTTTTCAATTGTGTAAGCGAGGGGTTCATTGCATCATTGTTATCTTTGGGTTTCTTGTTTCACTTTGTTGGATTCAAATCCAAAATCGGGTTATTAATTGGTATTCTTGGGTTCCGCATCAATTTAGTTGTGGGTTTTGTAGTCATTGTTGCTACGAGGTTCGGATCAGATAGACTTACGTACTTCATTGAGAATCAAAACTTCGTATTTAGAGGAAATAATTAGGACTGCAATGATATAACGGTCATTCACTAACAAAGAAAATTAATGATTGTTCCCCTTAATAAATGAAAATTATTGTAGATTCTCTTTTATTTAGTGGAGAATAAACTATTAGTACTAGTAAGTTAGTCCCTTCACATCACACAATATTGACACTTATAATATTCTTCTGAAATACTAATATAAATAAACCTTAGCCTCCTTAAAACAACTTTAATTTAAATTGCAATTCTTTAGTATCCATACAATATTTACATTGAAGTGTATAAATTTATGATTATTCAACTATAAACATAATATTTTTTGAAACATGTGCTACTTTGAGAGCGAGTTATATTTTACTATTCATTCTTCAAAAACAATATATTAATATTCTTCTAAAATATTGAAATTGTAATGTCAAAATATTCGACAACAACAATATTTTGTAATAAACAGATATGAGTACTAAATTCCTAGACTCGAGAATCGACCAAGAAAAAGTGAAGGGTGAAAGGGTCAAAAGGTTCAACCAAGGTCAAATCAAGATCGAATTGAATGCAATAAATAAATAAATACGTACAAATAATAAAATACTATGAAATCAATAATTTTTTTTAAAAATTTTAATATTAATAATTCAGAGTAAATCTATGTTTGTTAATGAAATTCATTATCAAGTGTAATTTAAGTTAAATTTGAAAATTAAAAAAACGAAAACATAAAAGTGGATATTAAGTTTAGTTAGCTAGGATTTTCAAAATCACATATTTGGCTTGGAAAATGGTTTTGATGGGCATTTTATTTATTTATTTATTTATTATTATTATTATTTTTTTTTTTGGCTATCCCGCTATTCCACATTGAAAGTCTATGAAAACTCTTAAAAGGAATTCATCTATAATACCATTATCCGACATTAAAAGTTTATGAAATCATTTGAGAGAAGTACATATATAAAATGAGCATTCCGTATAGTGTATGAGGCCCATAAAAAAAAAATTCAAAATTTTTAAATTAAAAATTAGTATAATTGCCATCTGTTCACCAGTTCACGGTTAAACTGATTGGCTCAGTGGGTTATGAGCGATTTTGTGCTAGTCGATTAACCAAGCATGATTGGCCCTATTTTGGATTCGATTCCCGATTCTACTAGCTGAATCGGTTGAGTTGGGCCAAATTTAATAACATTGCTAGTTAAAAATGTTCAAAATTTGTAAATTAAAAATTAGTATGACTGCCATCAATTCACTAGTTCACGGTTAAATTGATCGGCTCGATGGGTTATGAGCGACTTTTGTGCAAGTCGATTAACCAGGCATGATTGGCCTTGATTTTGGATTCGATTCTCGATTCTACCGACTAAACCGGTTAGACTGGGTCAATTTTAATAACATTGCTATATTCATAAATTATAGTATTTAATAAAAAAAGTACAAATGGGGATGACAACGAAGTGAGTACAGGGGTAGGTTGGCCATTCTTGGCCCCATCCCATTGGATATCTTTCGTTAACTAGCACCATCCCCATACCAATTAAAGCGGTTTGGGACGAGATCGGGGTAGGGCGTTGCAAGTCCCTAACCCATTTATCGCACCCGTTTATTTTTTGTTATTTATTTATTTTATTTTTTGTTTTTAGATTTTTTTGTCTTTAGTTAATAAATATTATTAATTTTTTTTTTCAATTTATTAATAGCAACTCATATTCTCTTTAAAAATATTGATAAATATTTTATTTTTGTTTGATAAAAAATTAAAATTTAAAATTAACTTTAAACGAGACGGGTAGCGAAGCAGAGACTATATTTAACGTACCCGTTTCGAGGCAATGACCTTGGCTCCGTCCTCGTCCCATTCATTAGACTAGGCAGGTAATTTTGGCCCCATTTGGGGCGAGGCCCACGGTATTGGGTCGAACGAGTTTTTATTGCCATCCCTGAGTAGAAACATGATATAATCCGGTGATAAATTTGGAAGAAATAAGATAGATATGCATTGGAAATAGAGATTTGATTTTGAAAATCACATCTATATTAATTTTAAATTGCCATCATGTAAAATATACTATTACATTACTGTTCAATGTATAATAATGATAATGTAACGATTTAGCATACAGTAATGAAAGGCGTGACTCACCAAATTTACTTTATTGTAATATACCAAATCTCCACACTTTTCTTCGACTAAATGAATCATTGTTTTTTTGGAATAATTTGTGATCACCACAATTCAATGCTTCTACGTACTACATGTACATTACACACATTTCATGATCTAAACACTACATTAAATCATCAAATTTTTTGAATCAACAAATTTCAAAGTTCGTGACAATATTTGATTTGAATGATTTTATAATTTTTATTTTTTCGGAAATACTTCAAGAATATTAGTTCGTGTAAAATCATGATTCTTCAAGAGCAATGTCACTACATTCATTTGATTCATAGACCGCTAGATTTTAATTATAATTGGTGAGTTTGAAGAACAATGAGTTCTAAACACGTGGTTCAAATTTTACAACGATCGGAACACAAAACATTAATATATCAATAATTTGATCACGGTTGTGTAGGCTATCAAGATGCTTTATTAAGAGCATTAAGTAGAGAAATAGAATCTGAAACATGATTAGAATCTCTAATAAATATAGAAGAACAAATATAAATGTTTAGACGGAATAAACTGAAATTAGTAAAAGCTTTAGATATATATAAAAAAGGAAATTTATTTAGCAAATCTTTAATATATTAGCATTATGGAGAAAGATATATTTCATGTACATATGATTATCAATTTATATCTATAGATTTAATAGAAAAAAATCTTAAAAAGAAATCGTTAATAAAATTCTTCATTAGACTCATTTAGGATTAATAATAATAGAAGTAAAAGGGTTTCATAGAGAAAATTTAGGAGCTAAAGTATTAGTATATTTATATCATTGTAGGTTCACAAATAAAATAAATTGGTGTAGAATTTTTTCAAGTTTTTTGTCTTCAAAAATTAATTGCTAGTAGACTTTCTATTGCTGTTAGGAAAAATCGGTTTTCAAAACGTGTGTAAATTTTTGAAAGACTTTTTGCTACAAGTCTTTTACTTACAATTTTTAAACTTTACAAACGTATTAAAATTTTTGAAAGATTTTTTCTTTCTTTGACGAAAACCTTTTGCTACAAGATTTTTTTAAAAAACTACAAGACTTTTTCTTGCAAAGAATTCATTATAAAAACTTTCAAAACGTGTTTAAATTGGTAGTTTTTCTAAAAACTTTTCTTTTATTACTTGTCATAAAATACAAAATAGCAAGATAATTTCTAAATTTGATTGTAGATCTGAATTTTCGCAAATAAAAATGGCAAATGAATCTATTCCTTGGACATCTTTTACTACTCCATTAGGACACTTTGAATAATTAGTCATGCCTTTTGGATTAAAAAATGCACTCTCTATTTTTCAAAGAAAGATGGATAGTATATTTAATTCTCTTTCATTTGTTTGTGTATATATAGATGATATTCTAGTACATAGTAAAAACTATAAAAAAAACATATGAAACATTTAGCGATAACCTTGACTAAATTTTATAGAAAATGGTTTAATTATAAGTAAAAAGAAGATGGAAATAAATAAACAAAAAATTGAATTTTTAAGAATAATTTTAGGAAAAGAAAAGATTCAATTATAGCCGTATATATTAAAGACAATTTTACGATTTCTAAACAAAATTGAAGAAACCAAGAATTACAAGCCTTTTTAGGAATATTAAATTATACTAAACATTTTATTAAAGATTTAGGAAGGAAAGTAGGACTATTGTATGATAAATTGTCTAGTAAATGACAAAAATATTTTAATCAATTAGATATAGAATTAGTTAAAAAAATAAAAGCTGAAGTTAAAATTTATCACCATTAGAATTACCATTAGATAGTGAATATAAAATAATAGAAATTTGATTGTAAATCTGAATTTTCGATAGAATATTATTTAAATAGAATCAATTTCACCAAGAACATGACATAGAATTCGTCTAGAATAGAATTATAGAATACATACAAAAATTATACTTTATCAAGAATAGTAATATAATATTATTTTTAAATATTACTATTGTGTGGATTTGTACTTCTTTGGTGGCAATAAAACAATTCAAATAAAACATTTATTTGAAAACAATGCTATAATATTCTTCCGATTTTTTTTTTTAAGAATTCAATACTTTTAATTGAAAATTCTACGAAATTTCATTCGTTCTAATAAAGACGGCAATCAAGATTATCTAAAAAACAATAAAAGCCTTTAATTTATCAAATATATTTGAATAAATTAACTTTTAAAAATAAACAACTAAATTTTAAAAATTGATAAATATATTATTGTCTCACCTTAATGAATAAGGGTAATAAAATGAATATTTTAAAACTGAATTATTAAAAAAAAAAAAAAAAAGTAAGCTGGTAATAAATGAGGCAAGAACCTCGCCTTCGTCCCGCCCCCTCACCTCGCCTTAAGCGGTTAATGGGGCGGAAGGTTGGGTAGGTTGCCCCGACCCCGACCCTTCCCTTATTTCTATAGAATATTATTTAAATAGAATTATGTTTCATCAAGAACATGACATATAATTTGTCTAGAATATAATACATACAAAAATTATACTTTATCAAGAATAGAAATATAATATTATTTTTAAATATAGCAAATTTGTGAATTTGTACTTATTCAGGAGCAATAAAATAATTCAATAAAACATTCATTTTCAAGCAATGCTATAAAATTCTTCTGAAAATTGTTCCACGAGCCTCCACCTTTGTGGTGCCCATATTTAATCATAGTTGTACAAGTTGCCCAGATTCTACGAATTTCTACGCTATTCATTTCGAAATAATAATATAACTCGTCCAAATTGTATGAATTCACCTTTTTTTCTAACAAGTATCAATCCAATATTGATTCATACTTTTATTTAAGAAGCAACTACAAAATATTTTTTTAAAAGTTAAAGATATATAATGTTTATACATATTCATGAGCATTAACACAATATTTTGTAGAATATTATTTAAATAGAATCATGTTTCACCAGGAACATGACATAGAATTCGTCTAGAATATAACACATACAGATTTTGTACTTTATCAAGAATAGTAATATAGTATTATTTTTAAATATTGTTATTGTGTAAATTTGTACTTCTTCATGAGCAATAAAATAATTCAAACAATGCTATAATGTTTTCAAATGTCATTTTTTCATATCTCCTAACTTTGTCTCATTCAGATTATTAGATAGAGAAAGTTGAATATAACTACAAGTATAGGTGATAACTAAATTGTATTAAATGATAAATTCATTTAAATATGAAGTCATATGATCGAATTTAATTGAGACTCGTATCCCACCATGTACACTTTTAACTCTATGATTAAGCAGGCATGTTAACTAAATAGATGACACGGATTTCCCTTGGCTCCTTGGGCCGAGTTTGCCTACATAGATGACTTTGGGCTTTTGTCCCATTGATATATTTACCCGCGGGAGGGGTCTAGGTCATGATTCAGTCAAGATTTCCAGTTTCTATCAAATACTCAAAATTGCAAAATTAATTACTAAATTGTTGAAATTCTGAGAATTACTATATTAATATTGACCTCATTTGGTAGCTTATAATTAATCATGCATGTTAGAATTGAGAACAATCAAGTTAGAGAAAATCACAGAAAAACTATTATTATTGAATTTAGAGGAATTTCATTCATTAATTACTGAATTTGGCTACTAGGATTAACGTGTGTGTTCGGGACTATCCCATTATCATTTTAATCAAATTTTCAATTATCAAAATCCTATCAAAATCTTTACTGAAAGATTTTGAATTAATTATGAGTTAATTAGTATATATTAGCTGTGTTAGAATAAAAAAAATTCATTACATCTGTCCCCACTCAACTTCACAATTTTAGTATTCCATTTCTTTCTCACTCAAAATCACAGCAACAAGGATATATACACACAAGCCCCCCGAAATATAGTCCAGTGGTGCAAATGACAGGAGTGAGGTTATCTCACGCCTTACTGACAACCGCAGTGTAGGAGTTCGATTCCTGAAACATGAAATTGAACTCCTTGTAGACGCAGTGTACAGACAGCTCTTATTCCCTAACCTGTTGGGGCACATTCCATGATTTACCTCTCTCACAACCCCACTCAACTTCACAATTTTAGTATTCCATTTCTTTCTCACTCAAAATCACAGCAACAAGGATATATACACACAAGCCCCCCAGAATATAGTCCAGTGGTGCAAATGACAGGAGTGAGGTTATCTCACGCCTTACTGGCAACCGCAGTGTAGGAGTTCGATTCCTGAAACATGAAATTGAACTCCTTGTATACGCAGTGTACAGACAGCTCTTATTCCCTGACCTGTTGGGGCACATTCCATGATTTACCTCTCTCACAAAACTCTAGGGGCGAGGTGGTGGAGGCCCTCAAGGTTAGGTTTCAAACTTTTTTTTTTTTTTTTTTTTTGGATATATACACACAAATCAAATTGTCAGGAATAAAATGTAACCACCCAAATTTTTAATATTTAAATCATTACTGAAAGTTTCATTTAAATTTAAAACAACGTGACATGCAATATATATAAACTTATGTAACTGTAATTTACGCAAATTCATGTAGAAAAATTTTATATATTCATTTATAAAAAGGAAAGAACGAAGATTTCGTTACGCCATATCTTTATCGTATAAGTTTGGAAAGATCAACTAAAATCAATCTACAATTTAAGAATTAGGGACAGAGTTCATCACATGTATAATAATTACCGTTTGATTTATAAATTTGAAACATTTCTATTTAGGAGACAATATCATGCTGCAAGCAGTTAAATAATAACAAAGTCATAGCCCAATAAAAATACACGCCAACGAGCGTTAAGTCATGATAGGAAAAAATATAACCAAATAATGCCCCTGTTTGGTACTCATTTTAATGAGTTTTTTTGGACCAATCGCATTTTACTACTGTGTCTCCATTATAATACAGGACAATCAGTCAAACGTGTGTTAGAAGAGATACAATTTGCATTTTACCATTGAGCCTAATTTGCCTATTTTGCCCTCAAATTCTAATTGGAAATGTAGCACCTGCCAGCCACCTACTGCAAATTGAAGGGTATTAATGGGAACTACAAAAAATGGTAAATTTTACTTCAATAATTCACGGCATGTGGAAGGAGATTTTTTTTTTTTCTTTGCAAGGATTTATTGTCAGAATCAATCGTATGTTTTCTTGCCTGGGCCCACAAATGCTTGAAAAGAGTGAAAAATAAATAAATAAATAATTGGATGAGAATGGGTGCCAAATACAAGCAACATGGGTTCCAAAAATTCTAAACAAATGAATAGATTCATATAATCAAGAAATTAAAATTAGTACTAGAAATAAAATTTCAAACTCATTATTTCAAATTTACTTTATTGAACCCAAAAAATCCTAGTAACACGACTGCACGTCATCGCCTGCCAACCAACAACTCATTCTAACATTGAGAAGTAGGGAAATTGGTGAGTACAGATATTCAATAGGACACAAGTAAATGTGTAATCCCAAATAAAATATCAAGTCATCCATCAAAATAATTGTACAGTCATATCATATCTTTAGAAACTATTAAAAGTTTATAATATATCATATCTTTAATACAGGATGACCATATCATATCATATCATACCATATTATATCTTTCATTAGCATAACATTTATCAAAATGAAATAATAAAATTAAACGTGACAAACCACGTGCAACTTGTTATCCTACCTCATTAGCATATTCAATTTTTTTTTAAGACAAAAACCAAGAATTATCTATTTAGAGTGAGAAAAACAAATTTAATCAAATATTAAATAAATAACAACTTATCCAAATTTCAATCACTTAGACTTCACTTATCCAAATTATCTATTTCTCTAGTCAAAAACTTCTAATTAATTACAAGCTATAAAAGGACTCCAATATTGATATACTAATTATCACTCTATCAATAATTAATTATTTGACTCAAAATAATATTGGATTTAATATTATTTTACCTTAATCCATTAACTTTAAAATTTAAACTTAAGGAAGCATACGGTGCTAGAACCCTAAGATTTGTTTCAAAAGAGGTAGACTCGAACCTCCATTTTATTTCAATTTATGTTATATTCGCGTTTGTATAATTGTGATTATATGTTATATGTGACTCTTTTATGGGTTAAAATATGAACTGGTGGCCCAAATATGTGAAATTGGTGGCATAGTATTGCTCCAAATGTTGGTATGTTTCCTGATCATTGATATGCTTATTATCCAAGAGTTAAAATTACATATATAAGTACATGTGTAATGTATGATATGTTTTGATTTTACATGCTTGTGAGTTTATTAAGTATTTCTATAAAAAATACAACACACACCGAACAATTTCATATCAATGCGATCGATGGTTATGTGGATGAGAGTAGTGGTGCCTTGATGTGAACCCAAAAATTATTATTCAAGTTATGTTCGAACAATTATTTAAATTTCTGGATATTTTAGTATAACAATTTTTAATGTTTAAAGACTGAATTGTTTGATTGAAATTTATTCAATTTGAATAGGATACTTTATTGTGGTTCATCTGGTTGTTTGAGTTTACAAACAAATTTTCAATTTCTATCCCTGAGTTTGAAAATTTACCTTGACTTACTTGGAATTTTGAGGTGATTTAAGTTGGAGAATGTATCTATATGGGTTATTTATCTCTTAGATTTAGAATAATAAATTTTTAGCATTTAAAACTAAAGTTTTTGATATTTTCTGGGACTGCCAAAAGGTACTCGAGAACAAATAGTTCAGACTTTAAGAACCATTTTGACATATCTATCAAATGAATTTGTATACAGAATTTAATAGAAAATCCTTTAAGGTGTAATATGATTACAATCCAAATTTTGCACATTTTTGGATTTCATTTTTTTGTCGAACTGATTCTTTTCAGAAAAGTGTTAAAAAGTTGAAATACCCAATTTACAAAAGTATATTTTATTCAGTTTTGCAACGGGTCCTCGGGCTCGAGGCGCTACATACTAGTATCACTATAGCACCATGAGCCTCAAAGACCCTTGACACTACTAAAACCTTAAATTTGTAAAATCATACCTAGATTGTTCATAAAATTTAGGGTTGTGTTGGGCTTTGATACCCAATAAATATGGGTGATGATTTAAAAAGTTGACATATAATTTATTAACACCATGTATTTGGCTTGACTTGAAAATAACATATACTTCTGGATGGCCCAATTTGGAGTTGGATTCATGGTTTGATTACTGTGGGGTTTTGGATTATTGTTGGTCCATTAACTTAGCTCATTTATCTTGTTATTAAGTTGGCCCATTCAAGTGAGGTTTTTTGGCCCATTTGTTAAGCTAAACTAATCCATTATATATCCTCTCTTCCAACAACTGTGTCGTGTGTGGGTGTGTATTATGCAAGAGAGAAAACAAGAGAAGAAAAGAGAGGGCAGCCGGCTTTCCTAGGACTTTGAGAGCTTGGTATTTTTTGGTGTCTTCCTTCATTTTCTCCCTCACATATACCACCACCATAGTCTCCTTTGTGGAGTGAAACTTGTGGCAAATCAAGTGTCGAAGTTTTGGGTAGAGTAGAGGTCGGGTGGTGATCGTTTAGTTGTATTCTGAGCCCGAAATTATGATTTCTTGAGAGATTTCGCCAGTTGGAGAAACGGACACCTCCGGTGGACTCTATTGGCAGAGGCACTATTGGTGGAATGGCGTGTGGCCATCGACACCGACGCGTGGAGGCATGTGTAACGAAATCCGACGATGGTCTGAAAAGACAGAATGGTGCCAACGATGATATGAACCCTGTAGTGTTGTCGAATTTCAATTTTAAGCAATACAGTGAAAGTTAGACGATTTTGCCCTTGGTTGTTTGGTGCCGAATACCGTTTTGTATTGCTGCAATTACTGGAAGCTTTAGGGTGAATAATGGTGATCTTAAAGTGGTGAATTCGTATCTCTTTATATTTATAGACCTTCAGGCGTTGTTCGCTCGATGTCATGTTCTTTGTCTTTTATTATTGCAATTGAAATTATTGTGTAGAATAATTATTTATTTTTGCAATAGAAGTTATCGTGTGGGTGATATTAGGATTGAGGTTGCCGTGAAGGGGTAACCATTGCCAACACTAGACCAAAGAATTACTCGTAAATTATTTGGCTTATATTCTTTGTGAATATGTTACCAATCTTTTCTACACTATTAGAATTGTATGTAACCTTAGAAAAGTTTATTTGACCATTTTGTATGAATTATGTCTATACTTTGCTTGTGGTCATTATTTGGTATTGATGACATGTGCAAGTCTAATGCAAGTGCGAAAAGTAAGATGTGTTTTATTTGTGGTGAAATTTGGATATAGTTGAAAATAGACTGTCGTGGAAATGACAATAAAAGGAAAGATAATGAGAGAGGTGAGGCGAATGTCATCATTGGATTGAGAGATGACCTGTGCGAGGTTCATTGAAAGTAAACCTAGTTATTATATGTGCATATGTGTGTAATCCTTTCTACATGTGTGTGATTACTTAATTCTATTTTAATGTTGATATGTTACACTTTCAATATGTTTGATGTATATAATTACATGAATTAGAATTATCTTATTACTTTGTATAATGTGTTTGCATGCATAGTGGGGTGAGATCTATGACGTACTCTTTTTGCTCTGTGAATGGTGTGAGAGTGTGAAGTAATGAGAAGAAAGATAGGCAGTCATTTTCTTCTTTATCTTTGTGAGCCTATGTGATTTTTTGAGATTGTGTAAGGTAGCCATGTAGGATTATATCCTTCCTCATTGTGAACCTCTTTTGTGAGTGTAGTAAAATAACCGACTCTTTCTCCTATTCCCTTTATGAGTGCCACCTTCACCATTTTCTTTGTGGATTTTTTGAGCATTGGTGATTGATGTAACATTGTGGTACATGAGTCAATTTAAATTGAGCTCTAACCTTTGTGGTAGTCAAATGTGTTGATTTACTATAGTGAGTTTGTAATGCATTAGCAGTGTGTTGAGTGTCTTATGGTAAGGTGGAGTTTAGATGTCTAGAGATACATTGTGGTTTGTACCGGGGATGTAGAATGTGACATTTGGATCACCAACAGAGAGGTGACTAAATGTTTATAATCATTTATCTATGAAGAAACCCTGATCAGGTGGAGTGTAGGAGAGAAAATTCTATCACTTCTATTAGGTGGAGATCCATTATCTACGTAGGTTGGGAGAAGTAATATAGTGATAAAGGATTATCTAGAGAATTTAGGATCTATTGTGACTTACCAATTAAACATGGATTGAGTGATTAGTCTAGTGAGTATGGTGGGCGATAAGAGGAAATATGTATTCTCGAAGTGTGAGCAACACGGAATGGGATAGGATAAGTGTGGTGAGATCTTTTCATAGGTCATTTATACATTTATTGCATGTGTTGCCCATTTGTTGATTAACTTGGTGTTAATCTATTTTTCCATGTGAACATGATTTTTTGAAAAGATATATGTGTTATCATATATTATATCGTCATCTCATGTTTATTTGCTCTTGATTGTTTATTATGAATATGTGCTTCTACTTGGGTGTTCTTGACCTTAGCCCTGATGAGTATGCGGAGTAGGTATGGTATGCGTGTTAGGTTGAAAACACGAGATAAGGTACGTGATCCCAATTTTATTGGTTACTTTGATTATGCAAGTATAAACTTTGTGTTTTGATTGCCTGCAGGTTTATTAGGTATCAAGATGGAGATTTGTTGGGTTTTTTGATACCTAATAAATCTCGGACAATGATTTTAAATAAATGACGAATAACTTATCGACACCATAAACTTAGTTCAACTTGGAAACTACCTATACTTTTGGATGGCCCAAGTTGGAATTGGATTGATGGTTTGATTAGTATGTGATTTTGGATTATTTTTGGTCCATTAACTTAGCCTGTTTACCTTATTATTAAGTTGGCCCATTCAAGTGAAGTTCTTGGCCCATTTGTCAACCTAAACTAATCCATTATATATCCATCTCGTCCAGCAGCTGTGTGGTGTGGGTGTGTATTATGCAAGAGAGAAAACATGAGAAGAAAAGAGAGAGGCGGCCGGCTTTCCTTGGAGTTTGAGAGCTTGGTGTTTTTTGGTGTCTTCCTTCATTTTCCCCTCCTTTTTGGATTGCATATACCACCACCATAGTCTCCTTTGTAGAGTGAAACTTGTGGCAACCGAGTGTCAAAGTTTTGGGTCGAGCCGAGGTCGGGTGGTGATCATTTGGTTGTTTTCTAAGCTCGAAATCAAGATTTTCTTGAGAGATTTTCGCGACAGGTAGGACTAGAAGGTTTGAGGCTTTAGGGATTAATTGCAAAAAGGAAATTTTAATTTCCTAATACTGAGATTTCTAGCTTTGGACAACTTTCTAAAAAAATCCATTTGGCAATCATTTGAAACCCAAAATTTTCCAAAATTTAGATTGTTAAATTTCTGGATATTTTAGTATAACAATTTTTAATGTTTAAAGACTGAATTGTTTGATTGAAATTTATTCAATTTGAATAGGTACTTTATTGTGGTTCATCTAGTTGTTTGAGTTTACAAACAAATTTTCAATTTCTATTCCTGAGTTTGAAAATTTACCTTGACCAAAATACTTGGAATTTTGAGGTGATTTAAGTTGAAGAATGTATCTATATGGGTTATTTATCTCTTAGATTTAGAATAATAAATTTTTAGCATTTAAAACTAAAGTTTTTGATATTTTCTGGGACTGCCCAAAAGGTACTCGAGAACAAATAGTTCAGACTTTAAGAACCATTTTGACATATCTATCAATTGAATTTGTATACAGAATTTTAATAGAAATCCTTTAAGGTGTAATATGATTACAATCCAAATTTTGTACATTTTTGGATTTCATTTTTTTGTCGAACTGATTTTTTTTCAGAAAAGTGTTGAAAAGTTGAAAAACCCAATTTACAAAAGTATATTTTATTCAGTTTTGCAACGGGTCCTCGGGCTCGAGGCGCTACATACTAGTATATCACTATAGCACCATGAGCCTCAAAGACCCTTGACACTACTAAAACCTTAAATTTGTAAAATCATACCTAGATTGTTCATAAAATTTAGGGTTGTATTGGGTTTTGATACCCAATAAATCTGGGCGATGACAAATAATTTATTAAAACCATGGACTTGGCTTGACTCGAAAACGACTTATACTTTTGGTTGGCCCAAGTTGGAGTTGGATTCATGGTTTGATTACTGTGGGGTTTTGGATTATTGTTGGTCCATTAACTTAGCTCATTGACCTTGTTATTAAGTTAGCCCATTCAAGTGAAGTTTTTTGGCCCATTTGTTAACCTAAACTAATCCATTATATATCCATCTTTTCCAACAACCGTGTGGTGTGTGGGTGTGTATTATGCAAGAGAGAAAACAAGAGAAGAAAAGAGAGAGGCAGCCGGCTTTCCTTAGAGTTTGAGAGCTTGGTATGTTTTGGTGTCTTCCTTCATTTTCTCCCTCATTTTTGGATTGTATATACCACTACCATAGTCTCCTTTGTGGAGTGAAACTTGTGGCAATCAAGTGTCGAAGTTTTAGGTAAAGCAGAGGTCGGGTGGTGATCGTTTGGTTGTATTCTTAGCCCAAAATTATGATTTCTTGAGAGATTTCAACGACAAATGGTATCAGAGCTTGTGCTGTTGAGAACTCTGTAATTTTTTGGGGCAAAAACTGGTTGGAAAAGGTAGAAATCGAGGCTGGAAAATAGGGCAGAAATTTGGCAGAAATCTAGGATTTAAAATCAAAGTTGTCAGAACTATTTTGGTGTTTTTTGATTAAACTAGTGGCTAGTAGGAGAAACGGACACCTTTGGTGGACTCTATAGGCGGAAGCAAAACTGGTGGAATGGCGCGTGGCCATCGATGCCGACGCGTGGAGGCGCGTGTAGCAGAATTCGGCGATGGCCTAAAAAGACAGAATGTTGTCGACGATGATATGAACCTTGCAATGTTGTCGAATTTCAGTTTTAAGAAATACAGTGAAGATTGGATGATTTTGCCCTTGGTCATTTGGTGCCGAATACCATTTTGTATTGCTACGATTACTGGAAGCTTTAGGGCGAATAATGATGATCTTAAAGTGGTGAATTCGTCTCTCTTTATATTTACAAACCTTCAAGCGTGGTTCGCTCGATATCATGTTCTTTGTCTTTTATTATTACAATTAAAATTATTGTGTAGAGTAATTATTTATTTTTGCATTAGAAGTCATCTTGTGGGTGACATTAGGATTGAGGTTACCGTGAAGGGGTAACCATTCCCTATTGCTAGACCAAAGAATTACTCGTAAATTATTTGGCTTATATTCTTTGTGAATTTGTTGCTAATCTTTTCTACACTATTAAGAATTGTATGTAATCTTAGGAAAGTTTATTTGACTATTTTGTATGAATTATGTTTATACTTTGTTTGTGATCATTATTTGCTATTGATGACATGTGCAGGTCTAAGGCAAGTGCGAAAAGTAAGATGTGTTTTATCTGTGGTAAAATTTGGATATAATTGAAAATAGACTGTTGTGGAAATGATAAAAAAAAGGAAAAATAATGAGAGAGGTGAGACGAATGTCATCATTGGGTTGAGAGATGACTTGTGCGAGGTTTATTGAAAGTAAACCTAGTTATTGGATGTGCATTTGTGTGTAATCCTTTCTGCATGTGTTTGATTACTTAATTCTATTTCAATGTTGACATGTTACACTTTCAATATGTTTGATGTATGTAATTACATGAATTAGAGTTATCTTATTACTTTGTGTAATGTATTTGCATACATAGTGGGGTGAGATCTATGACGTACTCTTTTTGCTCTATGAGTGGTGTGAGAGTGTGGAGTAGTGAGAAGAAAGATAGGCAGTCATCTTCTTCTTTTTCTTTGTGAGCCTATGTGATTTTTTGAGATTATGTGAGGTAGCCGTGTAGGATTATCTTCTTCCTCATTGTGAACCTCTTTTGTGAGTGTAGTAAATTAACCAACTCTTTCGTCTATTCCTTTTATAAGTGCCACCTTCACCATTTTCTTTGTAGATTTTTTGAGCATTGGTGATTGATGTAACATTGTGGTACATGGGTCAATTTAAATTGAGCTCTAACCTTTGTGGTAGTCAATGTGTTGATTTGCCATAGTGAGTTTGTAATGCGTTAGCAGTGTGTTAAGTGTCTTAGGATAAGGTGGAGTTTAGATGTCTAGGGATTCATTGTGGTTTGTACCGGGGATGTGGAATGTAACATTTGGATCACTAGTAGAGAGGTGACTAAATGTTTATAATCATTTATCTATAAAGAGAACCTGATCAGGTGGATTGTAGGAGAGAAAATTCTATCACTTCTGTTAGGTGGAGATCCATTATTCACATAGGTTGGGAGAAGTTATATGGTGATAAAGGACTATCTAGAGAATTTAGGATCTATTGTGGCTTACCAATTAAACATGGATTGAGTTATTAGTCTAGTGAGTATGGTGGGCGATGAGAGGAGATATGTATTCTTGAGGTCTGAGCAACACGGACTGGGATATGATAAGTGTGGTGAGATCTTTTCATAGGTCATTTATGCATTTATTGCATATGTGTTGCCCATTTGTTGATTAACTTGGTGTTAATCTATTGTTCTATGTGAACATGATTTTTTGAAAAGATCTATGTGTTATCATATATTATATCGTCATCTCATGTTTATTTGCTCTTGACTGTTTATTATGAATATTTGCTTCTACTTGGATATTATTGACCTTAGTCTTGGTGAGTACATGGAGCAGGTATGATATGCATTTCAGGCGTGATCCCAATTTTATTGGTTATCTTGATTATGCAAGTATAAACTTCGTGTTTTGATTGCTTGCATGTTTATTAGGCATCAAGATGGAGATTTGTTCGGTTTTTTTATACATAATAAATCTGGGGCGATGATTTAAAACAAATGACGAATAATTTATCGACATAATAAACTAAGCTCAACTTGGAAACTACCTATACTTATGGATGGTCCAAGTTGGAATTGGATTGATGGTTTGATCAGTGTGTGGTTTTGGATTATTTTTGGTCTATTAACTTAGCCCATTTACCTTATTATTAAGTTGGCCCATTCAAGTGAAGTTCTTTGGCCCATTTGTTAACCTAAACTAATCCATTATATATCCATCTTGTCCAGCAGCTGTGTCGTGTGGGTATGTATTATGCAAGAGAGAAAACATGAGAAGAAAAGAGAGAGGCAGCCGGCTTTCCTTGGAGTTTGAGAGTTTGGTGTTTTTCGGTGTCCTTCATTTTCTCCCTCCTTTCTGGATTGCATATACCACCACCATAGTCACCTTTGTAGAGTGAAACTTGTGGCAACCGATTGTGGAAATTTTGGGTCGAGCCGAAGTCGGGTGGTGATCGTTTGGTTGTTTTCTAAGCTCGAAATCAAGATTTTTCGAGAGATCTTCGCGACAGGTAGGACTAGAAGGTTTGAGGCTTTAGGGATTAATTGCAAAACTAAAGAAATTTTAATTTCCTAATACTGAGATTTCTAGCTTTGGACAACTTTCTAAAAAAATCCATTTGGCAATCATTTGAAACCCAAAATTTTTCAAAATTTAGATTTTACGAATATTACACCCTGGAGAATTTACTGTTAAAATTTTGTAGGTAAATTCAATCGATAGATAGGTCAAAATGGTTTTAAAGTAGGACCAATTTGTTCTTAGGTTCCTTCTAACGACCTTTGGAAAAACATTTATAACTTGAGTCTTAGACAATCAAAATCCATGATTCTAAATCTGAGATATAGTTAACCCATATGGAAACCTTTTCTAACTTGAATCACCTCAAAATTCCAAATATTTTGATCATGGAGAATTCTTAAACATAAAGATAGAAACTGAAAATATATAAACACTAGCTTTGTAAAGTCAAAACAACCAGATAAACCACAATAAAGTATCCTATCCATGTTGAATAAATTTTCACCAAATAATTCAATCTTTAAATAGTTAAAAATAATTAGAATACCTAGAAACCAAGTAATTGTTCACGTAACATGACTTAAATAATAATTTTGGGATTCACATCAAGGCACCATTGTTCTCCTCCATGCTACCGCATTAATCGGAAATTGTTAGATAAGGGGCTGAGTATTTCATTGAAATGCTCAATAGACTCATACACACATTCAATCAAAACATATCATACTTTAAGCATATCCGCATGTAATTTAAACTTTTTAATGAATAAACATATAAATGATCAAGCGAAACATCAATATTTGGTGCACTACTACCCCATCAATTTCACATATCTGGTGTACTACTACACCGTCAATACATATTTTCCCCCATAAAGAGTCACATATAACATACAATCACAATTATACAAGATCGAACATAACATGAATTAAAATAAAATGGGTTCGAGTGTAATGACTCAAGCCTAGTGCCCGACTGTTCTCTTACATACTGGCTGCTTTGGGAGGAAATCTTCCCTTTTATCCCTCATGGTCTTATGTATCATTTTCCAAGATTCGAACTCAAGACCTCCACTTTATGAGAGATTTAAGTTAAATCCTAATATCTACTGAACAAAAGGAAACATAAATCACCCACTCACGTTCAAAGCTCTATCAAGAAATTGTGTACATAAGGAGTGTGTTCACTAAAAGTGCAAACCGTAAGTGCTTGGATCGCATTCAAGTAATAAAGCGAACTTTTTGGGTCTGAGTTGTCGAACCTTCGATGAATGAATACACGATTTAATCAATTTAGTTTTATCAATAAAAAGAAACACGCACAATTAAAATTATGATTTTGAAAATGAGAAAATAATTTTTAAAAAAAACTATATGAGAATAGGAAAATATAAAATCCTAGAAATTTCAGAGGAAAACATGGTTGGGATTCATGGTTTTGCTTAACCGTTGTCTAGTTAATTTCTCTTTCTTCACAAGTCAATTAACAAATTACGCATTTACGATGTTGGACCCGATTTTTCAAGTTTAGGTAGGGATGACAATTCGAACCATCAAAACCGAAAACCACGGTTAATCAAATCGAATGGGGTGAAAAAAATCGAACCGATGGTGCAATGAAGTAGATATGGTATTTGATTTTAATGAACCGATCTGGGGCGGGGCGGGTATGGTATTTACGCCATCGCCCCGAACCGAACCAATTAACCGTTAGAAAAAATAATAAATTAATAATAATTGGGCTCTCCATAATTTTTTTATTTCTTCTATGTTAATTACTTATTTTCTTTGGCCCAAAATTTCTGGCCCGTTAACAAATTAAATTTAAATCCAAGTACCCATTACCTAACCCTAAACCCTAACAGTCTAACATAAAGGCACAAATGTTTTATTGAAAAATTGGAATCTCAACTTCTACATTTTGGGCCTGTCGAGTGCCGACTGTCGTCTCGTTCGCCTCCGCCCGTTTGCAATATCTTCTTCTCCTTTGACCTTTAGGCTTCTGCCATTGGTGAGCTTCTCATTTTCATTTTTGATAATTTGTATTTGTCTGTTTGAATTTGTTGTGAATTTCGCGCAAGATTTGATCAAAGTATATCCAAATTTTTCAGTTTTTTACAATTGGTGGTTGCTTGAGAGATAAATAACTTTAATTTCTCTTCTCTTTGATGAATTTTGGCCTAAGCAACACAAAAAACAAGAAATTAAATTCTTTAATTACAGAAATCTAACCCTAAGTGGATATTTGGGGTTAAAATTTTGAAAGGTGAAAAAGAACAAGAATGGAAAAATAAATGGGAGAGAACAAATGGAGAAAATGTGTGATGTACACGTGTGCAATGAATGTGTTACCTATATAGTCAGGAAATACTGCAGTTGAAGCGTTCTCTTTCACTCGTTATTGAATTTTTGCATTTTCATTTGGAATGTTGTTTGCTGCATTGACTTTTTTTCATACATTTTTCTTTTTATTTGGACGTATGGACCAATTAAAAATAATTTATTTTCGTGGTTATTAACGACTCGAACCAAGATACGAACCGAACCGACTTTCGTGGTTATGGTGCGGTTATGGTATGGCCAAAAAATTGGTGGTTCGGTGATGGTTTTGGCCAAACCGGCCTCGAATTTTAACCGTTGTCGTCTCTTAGTTTAGGTAATTACTTCTATTAAGCGAAATTAACCTTGATTAATTGGTTTAACATACTATATCTCTATGTTGATTAAAAATCTTTGTGAATATAGTTCAATGGGTCACCTAGGATTAAGGGTATGTCTCTATCCACTATAAAAATCTAGAGTTTCTAATATTTGATTAAAAATACCCAATTTTCTCTCGAACGATGTATAAATCGCTAAACATAATCATTCGTAAGGCACATAAATGAAAATGCAATAACAATAATAGTAAAAGCACATGAGCATAAGTAATTAAACATCAAAGAGAAAATATTGAAAATCAATTAAGTTTAGGTTAAGCTACTACCATAAATCCCAACACAATTAATTAGCCCATATTATACAAATGATAAAAATGAGAGTATTTATAACAATACATTACAAGTTCGGCAAAATAATGGGGAATAAACAAGATTATAGAAAATGCCCCTTTTGGTTAAATTTGTGAAGATAATGGCTAGCTCTTGATTGCCCTAAAATTTTTCCAACTCCTTGATCGATTCTCTTTTGTACTTTTGATTTTACTTAAAAGTAGTGCCTAGGCACTGTTTCTCAACCCAAAAAATAAAATAAAATAAAATAAAACAATCGATTTTATGTTGTAGGCTTGTAGCCAAGTCCATTAGATAATTGCATGCCAGGTCCCTAAACTTTGATCTTGTACAATTTGGTCCTCCTATTTTGACTTTATATCAATTATGCCTCCAAAAATTACACCCCAAGTCCTTCAACTTTCTGCCCTTGTGCAATTTTGTTCCCAACTTTAAGCTTTTGTATGCTTTAGTCCATTTTCTCTTTCAATTTGGGGTTTATGGCCTATAGAAGCCAAAATTACCCAATTGTTAGTTGATATATATCATTTTCTTCAATAATAAGTCTATTTAGATATCAAATAAGTATTCATGGCAAAAAAATCCACCCTGCCTCACCCCTAACGGGTTGGTGGGGCAGGACAAGGCGGGGCACCACCCCATTGCGATCCCTATGTGTGTAAAAACCACTTATCAGAGTTTAGTCCGTGTTTTTAATCCTACAACAAATTTCTTGATTTGCTGAAGGTATGATACTATGTGAATATTGAACCTTCTTGCAAAATTGTATGTTACTCGTCACTTTGCAAAATACAATAACACATGCCAAAAATGAGAAGAAAATATAATTGTTACAGTGGTTAATCGTTGATAACAATTAAGATATATCAAATCCTTTCTTTAGATTAAAGATAACATGGATTATATAATAATATTATTTTCTCTTCGTAATTATCTTAAAAAGTATATTATCTAGAAATAAAATAATACATATTAAATACATTTCTTTGAATTGAAATAATTTGGATTTAATTTGTATGAACTTACATTTTCTTGAATACATTATTCAATACGAGCTATAAAATGAGCCTAATATTGATATACATTTTCCTTCTCCTACAATATTTAGATAAGAACAAAACAAAATAAATGGTTTGGATGATCATACTTTCTTATGGACTTTAATATGATTGAAAAGGTTAAGACCAAAGTGGGTTTCTATTTTCCAAACGATCACGTATAACCTAATCAAATTAAGTTGCTCCATTTTTAAATTATGTAAAAATTATTTGGAGTGTTACAATTTCACACCTTTAAAATAATTTCATCCTCAAAATTACCTTATCTAGGTAAAGAATCCTGAGTACGTGGTCTTTATCTCCTATTTTTATTTTCATGTAGCTTTCTCTTCTCTCGGATTTCACCATTGAATTTAACTAAGATGACTTCTTTATTTCTCAAAACATGCTCCCTTCTGTCAAGTATTTTGATAGGAGCATCCTTATACAATAAATCTCCTTGAACATCAAATAAATGATATTTTACTATATGCTCGGAGGTCATATATGTAGGTAAATATTAGAAAATCAAATCAAAACGAAGACCTATGTATTCACAGTTTCCTTAAATCGAATTCACCGCCTCACCGAAGTGCAAGAGTTTTGATCGATGTTCGATTCCCACGATACAATCGGTTGTCGGTTCACGCTGCACTACGTTAACCGTCTGCGAACTAGCTGTGATATACTCTATCTCACAAAGAAATTATAAGCACAATGAAGAGCTTGAAAGTGAGAAAAAGAAGATTGTTGCTTAGAGGAAGAAGCTTGCATTTCACTTGTTATTTTTCCAACCTAGAGAGACTCCTATTTATACCAATGGAGGAAAAGCTAGCTTATTAATCAAGGAGTTAAAACATTCATTGATAAAAGAGTTAAAAATATGAAGGGTCTTGAGTTACTTGAGTTACAACATATGAAGAGACTTCTATTCAATATTTTTCATTCAATTCTAACAATCCCCCACATGAATGAAAAATGGAAAATAAGACTCAAGAGGAAAGAGAGAGTAAAACGAATCAATCCTATATAGGATAGGTAGCATTTAGCTTTGAACCTTCCCTTGTGAAACCTATCGGGAATTACTAGCAAACTAGTGGATCTGATGTCTTGAACTGTTTCGCCATTTGTGTAAACTAAGACAATAGATCTCACACAGGACCATTCTAGTCACAGCATAGTTCTTGCTGTTGTGTTCGTTTTGGCTATGAACACGTCACCTGGTTCTGCAAGTGTTTTTTCAAGGATGTAGCCTTGCCAATCCTTATAGAAGCGGTCCCACTTCACACTCACATAGGTGATCTCTTAACTCAATTTTTCATAACAACACTTAATGGTCATTAAAAGCATAGCTTAACCTGCATCTTCCAATCACTGAGAGCATCATAGGAATGAGCAGAAGGAGAACATTCTCAGTGATTTACACAGATATACATGTTTTAGTTGTCCCTTTGAACCTAGATCCTGGGATCTCCATTCAGCTAGGTTGGGTTTCCACCATGATA
Organism: Olea europaea var. sylvestris; assembly: GCF_002742605.1. Lineage (NCBI taxonomy): Eukaryota > Viridiplantae > Streptophyta > Magnoliopsida > Lamiales > Oleaceae > Olea > Olea europaea. The sequence goes on from NC_036251.1 coordinate 14,010,709, forward strand.
CCTTTCAACGTCATAGGCTGCAAGCCCATTCCCCTCGATGCTTTTACAACTAGCTCTCGAGTTAGCCCTTGGGTTAGTGGATCCGCAATATTATCCTTTGACTTCACGTAGTCCAGAGTGATAATACCTTGTGAGAGTAGTTGTCAAATGGTATTGCGTCATCTTCGAATATGGCGAAACTTACGATTATACATATTACTCTGTGCCCTGCCAATTGTTGATTGATTATTGCAATAAACACAAATTGCAGGCACAGGCTTTGACCATCTTGGAATATCCTCAACAAACTGGCGAAGCCACTCTGCTTCTTCAGTTGCTTTGTCCAAAGCGATGAACTCTGATTCCATTGTAAATCTTGCGATGCAAGTTTGTTTGGACGATTTTCAAGAGACAGCTGCACCAACAAGAGTGAAGACATATCCACTAGTAGACTTGGTATCTGACATATCTGATATCTAATTTGCATCAGCATACCCTTCGATTACTGCAGGGTATCTAGAATAGTGCAGTCCAAAATCACGAGTGTGCCTTAAATAATGTAGCACCCTAAAAATGGCTTTCCAGTGGACAGCACTTGGGTTACTCGTGTAGCGACTCAATTTGCTAACTGAGTATGCTATATCCGGTCTCGTATAAGTCATTAAATACATTAAACTCCCAATTATCCGAGAATATTCTAACTGTGATACACCATCACCAGTGTTCTTGGATAAGTGGAGACTCGAATCCACTGGAGTCCTGGCCACAGTGGTATCTGACTTGTTGAACTTGTCTAATCTCTTATCAATGTAATGAGATTGAGATAACACAAGTCCATTTAGTGTTCGAGTAATTTTTACTCTCAAAATGACATCTGCGAGACCCATATCTTTCATGTCAAACTTCGAGTTTAACATATTCTTAGTGGCTTTGATAATCTCGTCAGAGCTACCGACAATGAGCATGTCGTCGGGGTATAGACATAGTATGACATATCCATCATTAGTGTCTTTGACATATACACACTTGTCGCACTCGTTGATTCTAAAACCACTAGAAAGCATAGCATTATCAAACTTCTCATGCCATTGCTTCAGTGCTTGTTTCAAACCATACAACGATTTAACTAGTCTACAAACTTTCCTTTCTTGACCTAGAGCTGTAAATCCCTCTGGTTGCTCCATGTAGATTTCTTCATTCAAATCTCCATTTAGGAAAGCTGTTTTTACATCCATCTGATGTATTTCCAGATTTCGCAAGGCTACAATAGCAATTATCATCCGGATAGAAGTTATTCTCGACATAGGAGAATAAGTATCAAAGTAATTTAAGCCTTCCTTTTGCTTCTAGCCTTTGATTACTAGTCGAGCTTTATATTTATCAATGGAACCATCCACTTTCATCTTCTTCTTGAAGATCCACTTGTAGCCCAAAGGCTTACAGCCCGGTAAAAGATCTACTGACTCCCAGGTAGGATTCTGTAGAATGGAATCAATTTTACTTTTGATGGCTTCTTTCCAGAAATGACCATCTGGAGAAGATATAGCTTCTTCATAGCTTTGAGAATCATTCTCCATCAAATATGTGAGAAAATCAGGGCCAAACGTCTTAGAAGTTTTGGTCCTTTTGCTCCGTCTAGGCTCATCCTCACCTTCTTCAACTGGATCTTTACTGCTGCCAGAAGCAGAAGATTCCATTGTCCGATTAATAGGAGTTAATGTTTAGGAGATTTACAAGGAAATATATTCTCAAAGAATTGTGCATTCCTAAACTCCATAATTGTGTTCGGATGAATATCAGGTACATTCGAATAATGCACAAGGAACCTATATGCACTACTATTTTATGCATAACCAATGAACACACAATCAATTATCTTAGGTCCAATCTTGACCTTCTTAGGAGGAGGCACCACAACTTTAGTGAGACACCCCCACATTCGTAAGTATTTATATGAAGGTGTCCGATTTGTCCAAAGTTCATACGGAGTCTTATCCATATTCTTTCTTAACACTTTATTCAAGATATAATTTGCGGAAAGAATAGCTTCTCCCCACATGTTCTGTGATAATCCAAAACTAATCAACATAGCATTCATCATTTCCTTTAAAGTTCTATTCTTACGCTCAGCAATTTCGTTTTGCTGAGGTGAATAAGGTGCAGTAGTGTGGTGAATTATTCCATGTTTAGAACAAAATTCACCAAACGGTGATTCATATTCACCACCACGATCACTCTGTAGCACCTTTATTTTCTTACTAAGTTGATTTTCAACTTCATTCTTATAAAGAATGAATTTATCGATAGCTTCGTCTTTGCTTTTAAGCAAGTACACATAACAATATCTCGTGCTATCGTCGACAAAATTAATAAAATACTTATTATCGCCTCATGTTTGGACAGATTTCAAGTCACATACATCACTGTGGACTAGTCCCAATGGCTCGATACTTCTTTCAATACTATGAAACGAAGATCTAGTAAGCTTAGATTTAACGCATGTTTCACATTTATGATTTGAATCAATTTGAAACCTAGGCAAGTAATTTAGTTTGCTTAGTCTACGTAAAACATTGTAATTTACGTGACTTAATCTATCATGCCACATATTAGGAGACTCAAGAAAGTTTACTCATAACAGTTGGGTTACAGCAATTACATTCAATTTAAACAGACTATCAGTCATATAGCCTTTCCCAACATAAACTCCTATTTTGGTAATCACCAGCTTATCCGCCTCAAAGACCATGCGGAACCCATTCTTGCTCAGAAGAGACCCAGAGACCGGATTCTTACGAATCTCTGGCACGTACAGCACAGTAGTTAGAGTAAGCTTTTTGCCAGATATCATTTTCAGGATCACCTTGCCTTTACCAAGCACTTCAAAAGTTGCAGAGCTTCCCATGAACAACTTTTTACCTTTTGTAACTGGTGCAAAAGTAGTGAACATGCTCCTGTTAGAGCAAACATGGCAAGTGACCCCAATGTCCAGCCACCACTCCTTTGGGTTAGACCCCACCAGGTTAACCTCACTAATCACCGTCGTGAGGTTTAGCTCAGACATTTCATCTGAGAGATGATCTCTCTCATTTCCAACCATATTAGCTTGAGGACGCTACTTATTATCCCTCCAAGGCTGACGGCAGTCTACTGATCGATGCCCAACTTTGTCACAGTTGAAGCACTTTCCATTAAACTGAAACTTAGGTTTCTTTCCTACCCCACCTGCAGGCTTCAACTGAGACCCTTTCGTAGCCTTTTTTTTTTTTATCTTTTCGATTTTCATTGCCCTGTTTGGCTTTAAAGGAGTGAACTTTCTTAGTACTAGAACTTTGGCCGTACTCCAATACATTAGCCTTCTCAGAGTAAGAATTCTCTGACTTACGTTCAACCCGTTTGTTATCCTCCTCAATGCGCAACTTGATAATTAAATCCTCAAAGGACATCTCTTTCCTCTTATACTGCAAATAGCTTTTGAAAGCCTTCTACTGAGGAGGTAGCTTCTGAATAGCAGTAGTCACCTGTAAAGATTCTGACATGGTCAGAACCTCAGCATGCTTTTCTTGCAAAAGCACTTGATACTCCAGCACTTGGCTCACCACTGAATGTAAATCAACCATTTTGAAGTCCATACACCGACTGACTAAGAATTTCTTAGATCCGGCATCCTCGGTCTTGTATTTCTTTTATAAGGAATCCCAGAGCTCCTTAGCAGACTTTTTACCACATATACATGATACAGAGAATTCTGTAGGCCATCCAAGACATAGTTACCAAGCGTCCCAAGTTGCATGCCTATGCACATCAGTGTCGTTTTCAGCCACGATAGGGGCATCTTCAGTGAGGAAACGTGCAAGGACCAACGTAGTGAGATAGAAAACCATCTTATTCTGCCATATTTTAAAATTAGTACCAGCAAACTTACCCAGTCGAATTGCATGATTCACCGGAAATGGAGCCGGAAACGATGGAAAAGGTGCCGAAGCCGCAGCCCTAGGCACTGGCAAAGGTATTGTGCCAAACTGGATTGCCGAGGTCACAGTCAAAGGCAAAGTTGGGTTCACTCCAACATGAGAAATCCCGCCTTCAATTATCTCGTCAATGGGAGAAATGTCAGTCGTGGTTTCCATAGAGTTAACAACGGTCATTGCAGGATTTGGTACACTGGTACCAACAGTGTTGCTTCCGTTGTTCACATCGTTATTTCCATGTGACGCCATTGAATCGGAACAAGCAACAAATAATTTAGAATAATTATAAGTTTGTAAAGTTGTATATAAATTCAAGATCAAGTTATCTATTCAGAAAATAAAACTACAGAGTTGAATAACAGATTATTTTGTCAAATTATTAACAACTTAACAATCATTTAAAATGAATTAGAAATCATGCAAAAACCATGAACTGGAAAAATTGACAAAAACTAATGAACAGAATTTGATTTACTAAAGTCACTTCGATTTAAGCTTGTAGGTAAATATTAGAGAATCAAATCAAACCGAAAGCCTGTGTATTCATAGTTTCCTTAAATCGAATTTGCCGCCTCATCGGAGTGCAAGAGAATTTGATCGGTGTTCCCAGGATACAATCGGTTGTCGGTTCACGCTACACTACGTTAACCGCCTGCGAACTAGCTGTGATATACTCTATCTCACAAAGAAATTATAAGCACAAGGAAGAACTTGAAAGTGAGAAAAAGAAAATTGTTGCTTAGAGGAAGAAGCTTGCATTTCACTTGTTGTTTTTCCAACCTAGATAGACTCTTATTTATGCCAATGGAGGAAAAGCTAGCTCATTAATCAAGAGTTAAACCATTCATTGATAAAGGAGTTAAAAACATGAAGGGACTTGAGTTACAACATATGAAGAGACTTCTATTCAATATATTTTCATTCAATTCTAACAATATACATACTTCATGAGCATCGAAATATGAAATACATTGTGTACTGCTAACAAATCAAGAAGCAATGCTAGATAATATACCACATTCCTAACATTTTCTAAAATTTCAAAATGACCTATAAATCGGGAAATCAACTTTTAGTTTTGACCAAATCTTATAATCCCTTTCATTGTGCCACTTTAAGAAATTCTTTCTCACAAAGTTCCAATTCTACTGATCTCCTTTTATTATATGCATAGGCTTTCTGTCTATCTTGAGTCGATTTTATTTCACTTCTAATTTTATCAACTACTTATACTGTTCATATAATAATCTATGGACCTAAGACTCTATTTTCTCCAATTTTATACTAGTGAACTAGGGATATAAAATCAATTAAGTTGGAAGAATGTAAGTTGATTTTCTCTTCATTGATCGCCACATCCTCGGATAGCTCTGTTGTGATTAATTTTTCATTCTCTTCGAGCTCGTCTTCAATAATTGATATTTCATCAAATTGAATGACATGTATACCTTCTAACTCCACGGGCAATGGAAAGTATTTCATATTAACCCCATGGAGTGGATTATACCCCTGCTTTTTAAATCCATCCCAATATTTGTAATATCCCACTAACATGTCTTCTTCATCCAACTTGGTAAGTTCATTATAATACTTTGCAAGTACCCTCTCATTCAAAAATGGAAGATCAAGAAAGTTTGATGTCCTCATCCCAATCATCAGGTATATAATTTCCTGTAAGCATGTAACTATCATTAAAATTATTCAGAGCTTGTTTTCGACATTTCAAATATTGTCTAAACAAAAGAAGTCTCGACATTGAGGTATCGGTGCACGAAAATAAGTATTGTCTAGTACAATGTATCGCTTGACAAATTTCACGTCTTGGACCTCCAAACATAAATTTATAGTCAATGTAGAGAGATTAGACATTGAAAAAACTTTGTTACTTTACCAAGTTGGAATAATGAACTATAGCTGAACAGTCCAATGAGAGAATACCAACACAAGATAGATTAACAATAATGGGGTAAGCCAAAATACACAAAAATAATTAAAAATAGATAAAAAGAAATTATTATAACTAAATTAGTAATCAAAATAAGACCATTCCCCGACAACGATGCCAAAAACTTGTTCGCTAAAAGTGTACAGGTCGCGTTCAAATAATAAAGTGGACCTTCTGAATCCGGGTTGTCGATCCCTTGATGATTGTTTACTTTTGATTACATGACCTTAATCAATTTAATTCTAACAAGAAAAATAAACACACAATAAAATTATGATTTTGAAGTAAGGAAAGTAACTAGAAATCTACAAAATCAGAAAATATAGAAATCTTGAAAATTTCGGAAGAAAATGTGGTTGGGATTCATGGTTTCATATAATCGTCACCTACTTAATTTCTCTACAAGTCAATTAACAAGCTACTCATTTACAGTGTTAGACCCGATTTTCCAATTTTAGTCAATTATCTCTCTTGAGGGAACCGCATTAAAACTTTATGTTAATAACTCAATGGGTCACCCAGAGATAGGGGTATATCTCTATCCCCTATACAAACATAGGATTTATACTATTTGGTCTAAAATGCACAATATTTTCTCGAAAGATGTACAAATACTAAACACAATCATTCATTAGCCACATAAATGAAAATGCAATAAATACAATAGTAGAAATACAAGGAAACAAATATTTTAATACTAAATAGCAAACATAGAAATTAATTAAAGCTAGATTAAACTAATACAACAAATTCCAACATAATAAACTAACACATTTTATACAAGTGATAAAAAGGAGAATATTCCATACAATACATTTCAAATAGGAATCAATAATGAAGAAAATACAAGATTGGAGATAAAACCCTTTTGGATTTAAATTCCTGATAGCTTGATCTTGATTTTCCTCAAATATTTATCCTCCAAATGTATTCTCCTTGTACTCTTAGATTTTGTCCAAGAATATTCAAGAAAAAGAAGAGAAACCAAAGAAGAAGAAAGAAAAATGAAAACGATAGTAAAAAGAAAGAAAAGAATGCTAAGGTTTTTCTTTCAAGATGAAGCAGAATGGAGAGAAATGGTGAAAAGGGTGTTTCAAAAGGATAAAATTGTCTAAGCCAAATTACATGAAGAGCCCTTGGAAAAATTAAAATGTACGCACATACCTTGAGTTTCAACCTATGGCATAGGGCGCGTGCCAAGTACAAAAAGAGCGGCGCGCCTTAACCCTTTGGTTGTCCTATGTTAATCAAAATTGAGGCTAAGGCATGTACCTTAGCTGTAGACTTTGGCACGCGCTCTAGCCTTCTTTTCGGTTCCTTTAGTTTGGTCTCCAAAGAATTGCACGATTGGTCCTTCAACTTTTATCTTGTACATTTTAGTCCTCAAAATTTGACTTTTTTTTCAATCACGCCCTCCAAAAATTGCAACCTTATATCCCTAACTTTCAGTACTTGTGCACTTTGATCCCCAACTTCACATTTTTGTGAGCTTTTAGCCCTTTTTCACTCTCATTTGCCTTGTTTTATTTCCTTGGGTGATTTTGAACTTATAAAAGCAAATATTATCTAATTGTGAGTAGAATTTCATTCATTTTATCAATTAAAAGCATATTTAGTTATTAATAAGTATGAAAAACACACTTATCACATATTTAGGGAAAATTGTCCACTCTATGAGTAGGCCATTTACAGGTTAGCCAGATACGTAATTTTATAACACATCCACTCCAATCTTCCTTTCAATGGGGTTATCATCTCTTCTATACCTATTAGAATGAGCCATTTGACTTTGCACTTCTTTTTCTTCTTGTTGATGGAAAAGGGCTTGTTGGGAAAATATTTTAAGACATTTGTAGCCTCATTGCCCATGCATTTGCATTAAGGGCTGTTGCATAGTGGCATTTTGCTCCATTTTGTTCCTCATATTGGTGCCCATTTTCTACTATATTTGCAATTAGGCATACAATCGTCCTACAACCTCGGCGATGACTATGGTGAGATCGGGGAGGAGTGAATGGGTTTGGATGACCTCTCATTTAAAGGCCTTCTGGCCCTTCTTGGATTCACAATTTTTTCACTGGGTGGATGCCTCTTTTCTTCAAAAGGGGGTCTTTTGAGTAAGCTTTACTCTCCAAATCTTCATTTTTCATGGAAATATATACCTATACTAGCAAAAAACACTTTGAACATTCTTCTATTCAATATTTCACTTGTTTTTTCTTCAAGAACAAAATCTTCATTTCTTCAAGGGAGAAGTTAAAGCACTTTTCTGGTAAACTTTGTCCATGGAGATGCTGTAATTATAGTGTGATTTTCCACAGATGGCACCAATTTGTTGACCTCGATTTTTGTAGGAATAATATAGCCAACAAATCTCGGCTCCTCTCATGTCTAGATAGCCTCTTCCTATACGCTTCAACAAATTGTCAGAGCACTTGGCCTATCTCCGACGATGAGGAAGGCATCTATGAGCACTCAAAGGTCAAATAAGTCTATGTTTGAATATATTTGGGTATGGGACTTGCTTAAAACGTAAGCTATTTAAGTAAAATTGGGTTTCAGATGGAGTAAATAAGAGAGAGAAACTTTATAGTTGAAAGTATGAAATTGCATTACATTAAAATAACATGATGTGTGAGCTTTTATAATAGAAGGGAATAAGTAACAACCATTGGATGACGAAAACACATGGCCCCATTTTAACGACCAAAGGGCCTTGTCATAGGAGTCAATCAATAAGTTCCAAGCTTAGGTGCATTTAATGTTATGACCATTCGTTGCCCTAAGCCTGTCACATAGAGACTAAACTTGTCATGTTGACTTAGTAGAATAGCTGCTATATTAAGTTGTCCAATCACTCATTCACGGAAAATTTTGTACAAAGTATATGCATAGAGATCCAGATTAGGAAGAGGGCCCAGAGGAAGACTTAGAGCCAATCCAAGATGAGAGCATTGGAAAGAATTACTATAATCATTTATGTTAAATTTAGAGTTTTACTTTTTATGTTTAGAATTTTACTTTTTAGTGTAGGATTTTCTGTTTTCATGGATGTTTGGTATGCCTTTCGATCCTTTTGTTTATGGAAATTATTAAGAACTTACGAATAAAAATGCTATTTGTTTCTCATTCATTTGTTGATTATCTTAAAATTGTTAATCGCTTATATTTACTCTTGTGCCTCGGGATGCCATTGCTTTATTAAAACAATATTAAGATATTCAAAGACTCAACAGAAAAAATAAAATAAAATAAAATGCATATTTTACACATAAGTTCAACAATTTACATAAATAAAAGAATTGCAACGCATACCAACCTTTCATACAAATCGATAAATCCTACACTGGAAAGTAAAATTTTATATATAAATAACTAGTCTAATAATTCCCCCTTAGTACTCTCATCTTAGCCTAGTTTTGGATCTTCCCCAGGGTCATCTTCTTCATCTAAGTCTCTGGGAACGTACTATATTATGTTACAATCATTGTCCAGGGAAAGATGATCAAGCTTATTCCTCTCAAGCTTCTTGATCCTATAATCCCCTCTATTGATCATCCACTTCTTGTTAAGGTTAGAAATTAGGAGTTTGGTAGATATCTGACAATCGAACATTACAACCATCGTATTAGGAAAATTTTTCCAAAGTTGCTAAGGATCCTGAGGAGGTGGAAAACTTCCTTGTTATCGTGAAACCCGTGTCCATTCTTCCTAGCCCCTAAGAAAATCATCTAGAGCATCCAAATATAAAATACTCCTATCATTATGGGATGGAAAGAGTAGTTCCTCTTCCCTGCTGTTTGTCTATTTTATTTTAGTCTGAGATCCAATAATTAGGTGCAAATGACTATTTTACCCCTTACTTATCACTAACTTAAGTACATTTTTTCCAAATATCCTATGAAACAATAACATATATTGAAGTTAAGTTATAGTTAAACACCGAGATCAGCTTTTAACCATTCAACAAAAAATATTGAAGTAGTCACTTTACCCATATTTTTATTGCGAAGGTTTTCAACATGAATTCATATTCTTTATTTCGGTCATTTTCAAGCTTCCAACTCATCAATATATTTGATTAATTAAATTGACCACACCAATTACTGAATCAAAGAAATTTTGTAATTACCCTTGAACTAATTCCAAATAAAAAAAAAACTAAAAGAAATTCCTAGATGATGGAATTTGACCTCAAAAGCTTGACATTATCACCAACAAAATGAGTAGAATCGAAAAATGTTTCGAAATTGTACTTACCGAAGAAAATTTGACAAATGAGCTGAAAGTTATACGAGTTTTCATACATCCTCCTTATTTCTTCATTTTTCCAATTTATGATTTTATCTTCTAATTTTCTTGCATTATTCCCTTCCACTTCAATACAACTCAGTCCTGAGTTATCGTCAGGATAAAAAAGGCAATAGCCAACAATGCTTTCTCTTCCACTTTAGAAGCTTTATGTGGCCCCATGTTGGTACAACTGTAATTTTTTAACCTTCTAATTAAACTTGTAAAATGTTCTCTACCCTTATGTATAGCATCAACATCAATCTTACAAATTCGAGTCACCTGAGTAAAGAGACCCTTTTTAATCCAACCAATCTAATAAGGATCTAGATGTGTTTTGGTTGGCAACTTTGGTGATCCTTCAGTTTCTTGGCGATCGGATTCTCACAAATATAGTTGTCTATGATCAAATTATAAATAGAATCATTGACTCGACACTTGGCTTGAAAATTTTTCTTAAACTTAATCAACCCTTGTTTGGACGAACATGAAATTTTTGCACAATACACACAAGATCTCCTTTTTCTTCTCCACACATTTCATCAATCCACTCTTCCTCTTCTTCATATCCAACATATTCCTAATCATCAGCATTTAATTTAAAGAAAAAATTGTAACAGGAGTCCCAAACCTTTTATATCATAGTAGACTATACCTTTAACTTAATTAGTCAGATTAAGCCAAAATTTTAATTTTTTTGGACAATTGACGAAGGAATTAATGGATTCCATCCATATGTCCTTCAGCTACAATCGAGATGAAATATTTGAGATAGCGGGTATAAAAATAAAAGACTTGAATCTAGTTTGCAATAAATTAAAAAGTTTGGGATCAAAGCTGCAATTCTCCCTAAACTAAAATACATCACATGTTAAATGTATCTCCACATACATTAAGGAAAATCCTCCGTACATATATACCCATTTGTGCAAAAGCAAGACTGAAAAAGTAGGTACTTCTCTATTTTATTAATTTTCCTTTTTGCATTTCCACGTAACTAAATTGTCATTCACAAAACAAATTCAAAAGTCATTTTAGAAGTTTCTTAACGAAATTAATCAAATTCAATATAAGCTTTATTTAAAGTTTAACTTTATAGTCAACTCTTCATTCGGCAAAGAAGAAACCTTCAGCATAAGAAAAATGTATTTTTGCCCACAACTTCAAAACTGTATGGAAGTGGCTTGGAAAGGCCGCCAAATGGTTGTTACATGAAGAATGCTTTATACTTTAAATATTAAGCATCTACAAATTAAAATTTATAACTACGTAATTCATGGATCCCACAACTTGTCACTACACATTTCATTAACTTTTATCAAAATCTACTAAAAACTTGATTTTAATCTCCACCAAACAGGGGCTAAATATGGTTGTTTTATGGAGTAATTGTTGGGGAATGCACCGATCATATGCATATTATATTCACAAAAGCATACCGTTTATTTACATGAAATCGAAACGTAATTTCAACTTATCGAAATGAAGTTTGAGAAACTAACCAATGATTATCAAATCTGACCATTTCCATTCTTGACATAAAATATGTGATTCTTCATATCGAACATTGCATAAATCATATAAATAAAATTAATTATTTTCTGAAATCAAATATGAAGAAATGAAATCAGAAATAAGAAAAAAAATTAGATGCAAGCGATGCTATTGGCCAAGGCGAGTATAACTCTTTTTTTTAAGATGAATTTGTCCCTCATCGATGCTAACGATTTTCCGATAATCATCTCTCAAGATACAACGACCACGTCAAGCCATATGAGCACTTCTAATGACGTAGACCAGCGAACTCGAACGAAATTCTCTCTCTACCATAATCATGATTTTGATGCAAAAGATAATCACTTTTACAAGGTGTTTTATTCATAGCAAAGTGTAAAATATGGAATGGAATTAAGTTTCTGAATAAATAAATCCAAATATATGAGGTCAATATATAGATGTTGAAAAAGTTTGTCTCAAAAGACACAACCTATGGAAGAGACACAACCAATGGAATTAGTCTCTATATTTAAAGAGACACGTCTCTTGAAAAATGATAATGTCAAAAGTCATAATCTTTCATCTAAAAAGACACATTTTCAGTCAAATAATTTCTAGAATATTTCATAATATTCTACACACTTTTCCAAATATTCACATATTTAAGTTATTTAAATTTTGGCTTAATTTTCTATTCACCAAATAATACAAAATTTCTAGCAAAATTCCAACAATCCCCCACATGAATGAAAATTAATGCAAATATTTATGCAGACACTAGTAGAGAGAGCGAAAAAACACTGTATCAGGGATGGTAACTTCTGGCCTTGAACCTCCCTTAGTGAAATACCATCAGACTTACTTGGCTAATTGGTGAACGTGATGTCTTGAACCATTCAATCTTTAGTGTAAGCCAAGACAACGATACTCACGCAATGTCTTCCCTAGACCGTTCATGGTTCTCATGACTTGTTCATTTTGGCATTGAACCCTTCTTGGTTTTGCGAGTGTTTAGAGAATTTAAACCTCGAATAATTCTCATTGAAGCAACCCCACTTCACACTCACATAGATGACCTCATATTAAGATTATTTTGCCCTACTCCACTTGACTTAATCAAGATATAGAAATCATTAAAAGATTATCTTAACATCTTGCAACTCTGCAGGAAGCACTTTAATGTCATAGGGATGAGTTAGGAAATTATTTTCCTTAGTACTTCATAGAATTCTCATAACTTAGTTGTCCATTTGAACCAAGATCTTCGGATTTTCAGTCAACAAGGTAGAGTTACCATTACAAGGACTCTAACGTAGTAGGCTTCAATCTTATTTCTTTCGATATACAGTATACTTAATCTCTCGATAAATCTTTTAAAGGTACCACGAGTTACACTAATGAGATCATCTGCTTAATGGTATTATGTCTATGACTTATACGTCTAGACCTACCATTACATGTGACTTAGTATCTTATCAAATATTCCTAGCCAATAATCGATTCATTTGATAGATACAAATTGTTGCCACCAAGAAATCCTCCCATGAAGCTATATGCCTCATTTGCTTTATCTAAAGCTTTATAAATTTCCAAAAACGGTTGGAGGATTTCTATCAAACACTTAATGGTATTATGTCTATGACTTATACGTCTAGACCTACCATTACATGTGACTTAGTATCTTATCAAATATTCCTAGTCAATAATCGATTCATTTGATAGATACAAATTTTTGCCACCAAGAAATTCTCCCATGAAGCTATATGCCTCATTAGCTTTATCTAAAGCTTTATAAATTTCCAAAAACGGTTGGAGGATTTCTATCAAACACTATACTAGTCAATCACTTTTACTAGTGGATTTTAGAATCATGGGTATTCAATATCATCATTGAAACATTACCGTGTATTTGAACTTTATAAATATTCTTCATATATTCCAATTGCTTTTGCATGTCTGAACAAACGCCATAATTGACTTTACAACCCATTTCATCCACTTTCGACTAAGTATATATTATCCTTAGAATTAGTGTAAGGGTTTTCTATCTTTCCACCTTCATAGATATTGTTCTTGATTATAAGATGAAGCAAACGTAACTGTTAAACTGAATTACTCACACAATTCCTTAATTAGGAATACATATGCAATTTAATAATGTTGCATCCACAAGTTTTGAAAATTACATTTCAAGTTCACAAGCATTAAATTTAACCCCCCACATTCTTGGATTATACTTGAACTTAGAATTCAGCAACTCTTTTATAGTTCTATTCATTTATCTCTTAGATAATATCCATATCGAGTGTTTCGTGAAAGTCTAAGTACTTTCAAAATAGTGGTCGTTAACTCACAATTTATTTCAATTAAAGTTGTATATAACGTACTTCAATCCCATTATTTTAATTTGACCATCCAAATTAAATCAAGGCCAACATATAGATCATCAATACTTTCCAAGCATAAACCAATTTTAATTGATATCACGATTGAACTCAATTTCAATAGTAAAGAGGGCTAAGCATCTTGATTCATAAGAATTGCAACTTCTCTTATCACATTGTGACATTTCACATGATAGTTTCATTTCATGTCAAATAATAAGGTACATATTCACCTTATTCACCATATTCAAACTTCAACGAACGAATCAACCATAGATTGAAAAGTTGTGTTTTCAAGAGACACAACCTTACAAAAGGACACACCTCTTGAAATAATCTCTATGAAGAGACATACTCATTAGAAAATAATTATATCAAAAGTCATGATTTTTCATATGAAAGGACGCACCTTTTCATCTAAATTAATCCTCATTATATTCTACATAATTTTCCACCAATTCCAAGTAATCAAATTGGGACAAATTACATTTTGTCATATTCTTATGCAAATATAATTTTGCACAAATCATCCCATTTAATTTTATTGAAGTCAGAAATTTAACTAAATAATCACATTCAAACTTTTACAGATTTAAAGGAAATTCAGCACCATTGCCAACTTTAGGCACAATTTGTACTCTACAAAGTATTTTCATGTCTTAATATTTTCGCAACAATTTTCACTAAAACAAATCACAATTTGTCATACTTTATGCAAATATAACTGACATAAAAGTCATCTCACTTAATTCCATACGATTAAATGAGGCTATCAACATTAATCAAAGTTAGTATAATTTCAACAAGATATGTAAATTTAACCAACTAATTTATCATGTCATATTTCATATTCCAATAAAAGAATAGTCATGAAAGTTTATATAGTTTAACAATTAGTTGGCATCTATTCCAATAACATTGGAGTTGTACCAATGACCAACATATATAGATCCTATTTAAATAAATATACATGTCATATTATTTGATAGGATAATCAAGTTGATGATAGATTACGAAATTGGATTTGAAAATGCATTTAGAAACTGAAGAGTCATCATTTAATAAATTGCCTTAAAAATCACATGCACTTTTTCAAAATAAACATTTAATACTTTGTTCATGCAAACAGAACAATGAAAAATATAAATGCACGAAAACAAAATTCATCTTAAAATTGTTGGGGAATGCACCGATTATGTGCATATTATATTCACAAAAGCATACCGTTTATTTGTGTGAAATTTAAATATAATTTCAACTTACCGAAATGGAGTTTGAGAAACTAACCAATGATTATCAAATCTAACAATTTCCATTCTTGAATTAAAACATGTGATTCTTCATATTGAACATTGCATAAACCATATAAATAAAATTAATCATTTTCTAAAATCAAGTATGAAGAAATGAAATCAGAAATAAGAAAAAATTAGATGCAAGTAATGCTATTGGCCGAGTCGAGTATAATTCTTTCCTTAAGATGAATTTGTCCCGCATCGGTGCTAACGATTTTCCGACAATCATCTCCCATGATACAACGACCACGTCAAGACATAAAAGCACTCCAAATGACTTCGTCCAGCGAACTCGAACGGAATTTCCTCTCTACCATAACCATGATTTTGATACAAAAGAAAATCACCTCTACAAAATATTTTATGCATAGCAAAGTGTGAAATATGGAATTGAATGAAATTTCTGAATAAATAAATTTGGTCGATATATAAATGTTGAAAATGTTTTTCTCAAAAGACACTACCTATGGAAGAAACACAACCGTTGGAATTAGTCTCTATATTTAA
>NC_036251.1:14033471-14034547 GCF_002742605.1 Olea europaea var. sylvestris
TATTGTTTTATATTTAATTGTTTTGATATTTCATTATAATAAGAAATAATAAATGTGGAAGACCAAGTCAACCGTTATTTCCTGGAAATTATGGTCCGGCCCGGCCAAAATAAATACGGCATGAACATTCAAATTCCTTTTTCTTCGCTCAATAGGGAAGATAATTGATATTGTATATGAGAAATAATTATTCTTCCCTTTTTTTGTCCCCCCTTATAATAAAGTTCTTCAGGTTATGATAAGGGTTTTTGAGTCCATTTATATTAAAGGTAATTGGCGCAAAATCGTCTAATCTTTGCTTCTATTTTGAAATACCTCACCATCCTTTCAAATTGACGAAAAACCTCGTAGATAACATTTTCCGTGTGAAAGACTCCATACAGTCCAAATCGGTCAATTGAGGTGTTAGTAGGGCCAAAGTTAAAATAATAATAATAATAATAATAATAATAATAATAATAATAATAATAATTGTAGTCATGGTCCTAAATTTTTCATTATTTTATAGATTATATTCGAACTTTTTATTTATGCCGCCAACAATATCAAACCTTTTAAGGAATTAACTTTTCTTCTTCTCCTTCCTCGAATCACCCATTCAAGCAACATTATGTCAGACTAACCCCTTCCTATTTACATAGGTTGATTTTGTTTTTAACTCAAATTAGGAAATTTTATTTAATGTTATTGAAAAAATACTTTTTGCAAAGAATTTTCTTAGTTTACCCTTATTTAATTATTAAAAATTTTACTCTCTTTGAGAATTGTTTGCATGTATTTGGATGATTTGATAAATTAAAATCTATACAATTTCAAGATTAAGTAAAAAAATTGGTTATAACTAGGCAAATTAAGCGTTTGTTTGGTCCTCATTATTTTTAACTGGATCTTATTATATATACATCAAGATTTACATAATGGATTACATTATGTCAATGGCACTGTATCATTTGCAAGGTTAAATTACAACCAACTTTTTCATCCAATTTTTTCCATCCACATCATATTATGTAATCTAGTATGCACATTTTTTTATGTGCAAGTAACAAAATTCTTTCCAAAATACATTTTTTAAT
>NC_036251.1:14034647-14035127 GCF_002742605.1 Olea europaea var. sylvestris
TAAGTTCGAGATTTGTTTCGAGGGAACGAGAGATGGTAGATTGTCGAATGTGCTAGGATTAGTTAACTTGAATTACTTTATGTAGAATAGGAATTGCATTTGTAATTATCCTAGATACAATGGGATCTGTCTTTGCCAGTTGTAATAAGATCCATGAATTTAAAATATTAAAAGTGTCGCATAGAGAAATAATTATAGTCACTCGATCATCTAGTCATGTCTAAGTAAAAGAACACATCAATTCTTGTGGTTTAACTGAACAAAGAAGTCAGCAAGATTTTTACACTCGGCCAGAAATATGATTAGAACCTCAGACGGTCTCGGACATGGATGGGACTCATCTCAATGTGAATTCTGAAAAAATAATTATGATGTTAGTGCCCCATGTGTTTGCGTGGTGTAAACAGACTGATTCTGAACAAGTGCCACAAAAGTACAAATATCAATAAGTTTAAAAAAAATTAATTATGAATTCAAATA